>NC_079534.1:5199272-5204272 GCF_003711565.1 Takifugu flavidus | reverse complement strand
TGCCGCCCTCCTCTGAGATGTCAAAGGTCACTGTGTTCGGCAGGTCTCCTGTAGCACAGAAGAAAATTAGCATGTTAGCTTCATCAAATCATGAATCTGGGATGTGAGTCCATGAAAGCCAGACACCAGAACCAGAACCAACACTGTAAACCTCCCTGAACCGCCTGTCCAAGCCCAGTGACAAGAATCACGCGTGATTCAGAGAGACAGACCGTGAGTTCCAGACTCAGCATCTCCATAGCAACCCACAACATAAAAACAGAAACCAATTAAACCAGTTGAACAATTAAAGAAGTGGAACTCATGAGTACCAGTGTGTAAGTAGAGAGTAATCTATTACTGTAGCAGGTCAACAGGTCAACAGGTCCTAAAGCCCCTGGGAGGACATCTGCTGTCCATCACTCTACCAGATAGACTATAAAGGACAGACAGACAGGCAGGCAGGCAGACAGATTTGGCTCATGTGCACTTTGATGTGATGGGAAACATTAGAGGAGGAAGCGACGATAACAACTTGCTGCTGCTGAAGGTGGAGCCTCCAGACAGGCTCAGCTGTCTCTCTGCGCTTTTGTCACCACAATGAATGAACAAAGGAAATGTCATCAGTGATCAAAGCATGAATGCAGCCGCTGCCTCTAAATATACTCAATATAAAACACTAAAAAAAGAAAAGGCCTGGTTTCAGGGAATGTTGTTAACAAGGCCACACACACACACACTTTGTCTCTGCCACAGAATAATTACCGAGGCCCAGATTTGTCTGAATGAGATTATTTCCGGCCTGAGACCACTTGGTATGCCCCCCCCACCATTCTTGTTAATGTCCTCTAATTTCGAGCCTTTCAGGGACGTTTTTAATTAAAGGTTTCTCTCAAACAGAAGACTATTTATAGCACAAAGACATTCTGTACATTTATGTAAGAGAACAAGTGATGGGAAAATTGGATTGGTCACGAGCTGCTTCACGTTCAGGGAAACCTTCAGTTCACCACCATCATCATCACATCATCACCACCACCAGCAGCAGGGGCGGCAGCAGCAGCACCAGCAGCAGCAGCAGCACCACCATCATCATTGTCGTCATCATCATCACCACATCATCATCATCATCACATCATCATCATCATCACCACCACCAGCAGCAGCACCACCAGAAGCAGCACCAGCAGCACCACCATCATCATCATCCTCATCACCACGTCCATCACCCTCTTCATCTTCATCCTCATGGACTGTCTTTGGCTTTCCTCCGGCTCCACGTGTCCCCTCGTCCAGAGACGATAATCCGCCTCAGCTGTCTACAGGTGGAACCCTCAGCAAACGGTGGAACATTTAAAGAACATTCTGCATCAGAATATAAACACACAGAAACAGGCTGATAACAAGTTGCATAGTTTGTTCATGTCCTTCCAATATGGAAAAGAGTCTCGCTCAGCCAAAAACACGAAGCTTGACTACACATAAATACTTGGTCTTTATTGAAAAGTGCTGCTGAGGTTTTCCCCCTACAGGAAACAGGAAGTGTGGCTGGCGCCTCTATGAGCAGCCGCACTCCTCCACGATCATGTTGTGGATGTCTTTCTTGATGATCTTCTGCTCTTCGTTGTAGTAGAGCATGGACATGGCGCGCAGACGGGTCGGCACGCAGCACGATCGCATGTTCTGGAACGGCCCGTAGCCTCGCATGCGATAATGGTTGATGACCGCCGAGTGGAAGGACAGCGACGACCCGCCGAGGCTGGCCACGTGGTTCGGGCAGTCTCCTTCGCAGTAGTTGGCATGGTAACCAGATGGAGCGATGATCCAGTCGCTCCATCCGATGTCTCTGAAGTTGACGTAAAACTGCCGTTTACAGCAGACGTGGACTTTGCCGTCACACTCCAGCCCCCGTTTGACTCGGCGCTGAGCCGGATCCTCTCCAGATCGTAGAACCACCATGAGGAACGGCCGGTGAGACTGGTCGCGCGGTCCAGCTCGGACCGCGCCGGCTGGTGCCAGGATCGGAGAGAGTCCGCCGTCCACGCACGGTGAGCACGAGACGCGCAGGCGGAGCGACGGTTGGCCGCTGTCCAGCAGCGCCTGGACACTGCGAGTGACATCAAACGTGTGCCAGCCGCTGCGACGGCCGTCGACCATCTTCTCCGAGATGTTCTCCTCCACCACGTCTCCACCAACTCTGTCCAGCTGCAGCGTCACTTTGCCTTTTGCTCGGCTTCCCTTTGAAACATTGAGGAAGATCCAGATGTTCGCCTGCTGGACCAGGGACGAGCTGCCGCCCTCCTCTGAGATGTCAAAGGTCACTGTGTTCGGCAGGTCTCCTGTAGCACAGAAGAAAATTAGCATGTTAGCTTCATCAAATCATGAATCTGGGATGTGAGTCCATGAAAGCCAGACACCCAGAACCAGAACCAACACTGTAAACCTCCCTGAACCGCCTGTCCAAGCCCAGTGACAAGAATCACGCGTGATTCAGAGAGACAGACCGTGAGTTCCAGACTCAGCATCTCCATAGCAACCCACAACATAAAAACAGAAACCAATTAAACCAGTTGAACAATTAAAGAAGTGGAACTCATGAGTACCAGTGTGTAAGTAGAGAGTAATCTATTACTGTAGCAGGTCAACAGGTCAACAGGTCCTAAAGCCCCTGGGAGGACATCTGCTGTCCATCACTCTACCAGATAGACTATAAAGGACAGACAGACAGGCAGACAGACAGACAGGCAGGCAGACAGACAGGCAGGCAGACAGACAGGCAGGCAGACAGACAGGCAGGCAGACAGACAGGCAGGCAGGCAGACAGACAGGCAGGCAGACAGACAGGCAGGCAGACAGACAGGCAGGCAGGCAGACAGACAGGCAGGCAGACAGACAGGCAGGCAGGCAGACAGACAGGCAGGCAGGCAGACAGACAGGCAGGCAGACAGACAGGCAGGCAGACAGACAGGCAGGCAGACAGACAGGCAGGCAGGCAGACAGACAGGCAGGCAGACAGACAGGCAGGCAGACAGACAGGCAGGCAGACAGACAGGCAGGCAGGCAGACAGACAGGCAGGCAGGCAGACAGACAGGCAGGCAGACAGACAGGCAGGCAGACAGACAGGCAGGCAGACAGACAGGCAGGCAGACAGACAGGCAGGCAGACAGACAGGCAGGCAGACAGACAGGCAGGCAGACAGACAGGCAGGCAGACAGACAGGCAGGCAGACAGACAGGCAGGCAGACAGACAGGCAGGCAGACAGACAGGCAGGCAGACAGACAGGCAGGCAGACAGACAGACAGGTAGACAGGCAGACAGGCAGGCAGGCAGACAGACAGGCAGGCAGACAGACAGGCAGGCAGACAGACAGGCAGGCAGGCAGACAGACAGGCAGGCAGACAGACAGGCAGGCAGACAGACAGGCAGGCAGACAGACAGGCAGGCAGGCAGACAGACAGGCAGGCAGACAGACAGACAGGTAGACAGGCAGACAGGCAGGCAGACAGACAGGCAGGCAGACAGACAGGCAGGCAGACAGACAGGCAGGCAGGCAGACAGACAGGCAGGCAGCAGCCAAAACATGAAGCAGCGAGGCTCATCACCTCCATCATCATCACCATCATCATCATCACCACCATCATCATCATCATCATCATCGCCACCATCATCATCATCATCAGCACCACCATCATCACCACCACCATCATCATCACCACATCATCATCATCATCATCATCATCATCACCATCACCACCACCACCATCATCATCATCGTCATCGTCATCATCACCACCACCATCATCACCACCATCATCATCATCATCGCCACCATCATCATCATCACCATCATCACCATCATCATCATCATCATCATCCTCATCATCATCATCACACCATCATCACCACCATCACCATCATCATCACCACGATCATCATCATCATCACCACCATCCTCATCATCATCACCACCATCATCATCATCGCCACTACCATCATCATCACCACCACCATCACCACCATCAGCATCACCATCATCACCACCATCATCATCATCATCAGCACCACCATCATCATCATCATCACCAGCAGCACCACCAGCATCAGCAGCAGCAGCAGCAGCAGCAGCAGCAGCACCACCAGAAGCAGCACCAGCAGCAGCAGCACCAGCAGCAGCACCACCAGCAGCACCACCATCAGCAGCACCAGCAGCAGCAGCAGCAGCACCACCAGAAGCAGCAGCACCAGCAGCACCACCAGCATCACCACCATCACCATCATCATCACCACCAGCATCATCATCATCATCACACCACCATCATCATCACCATCACCATCATCATCATCATCACCATCATAATCATCATTATCATCATCATCATCACCACCACCACCACCATCATCATCACCACCATCATCATCATCACCACCATAATCATCATCACCATCATCACCATCACCACCACCATCCTCACCATCATCATCACCATCATCACACCACCATCATCACCACATCACCACCATCATCACCATCATCATCACCATCATCATCACCACCATTGTAGTGAAGAAGGGTAACGGGCATAAGGCGTCAGAGGCAAAATGTGTGGTTTTAATATTTAACCTTTGATCTAATGATTAGACCTTCATAGTTAATGATTAAGGCAGATAAATGCTTAAAGTTACATATAGAATCACGAGAAGTTAGAAAGTCAACATAGCCAATGTGTGATCAATACCTGATGTACGAGCTATGTCCACGTGTCACTATCACTGTTTGACCACCTGCTGTATGTACAACTGTCACTAACTGTCACTATTTGAACACCTGCTGTAAACTGCTATGTATATGTATCACTGTTTGAATACCTGCTATGAGATGGAAAGTCCGGGAAAGCTATCAAAGGGTTAATGGAAAGTACGGGAGTAACCAAGGTGTGGTCTGTTTGAGTAAGGAGGTGTCTGTTTTAAAAAAACCCTGTAAGGTACACCTGACTTCTGATGTTAATTGGTACTTAAGGG
>NC_079534.1:5169272-5196772 GCF_003711565.1 Takifugu flavidus | reverse complement strand
GCGCTATGCTGCCCCCTGCTGGACATCTGTGGTAACACAAACTCACTGCGGTCTCAAAGGCGACCGGACGATGACGCATGCGCAAAGCTGTCATCATTTATTTGGTCTGTATACTCAACATACTTCCCCTCATACGCACACGCGCACAAAGACACGTCTGTGGTTGTGTGAGAGAGTGCGTATGTGCGTGCGTGCGTGCGTGTGTGACCGTTAAATCGGCAGAAAACAACTTGATCCAACCAGCTGAAGCGTGGAGCCCCGCCCCTTCACGCACAGTCCCCTCCCCCGTCAGGACGTCTCTCTCCGTTAATCTCTCTCCCCCGCTCTCTCCCTCTCTCCCCCCTCTCTCTCTGCCTCGCTGCAGTCATCATGGCGGAAATTAAAACGGGTATTTTCGCGAAGAACGTGCAGAAACGTCTAAATCGCGCGCAGGAGAAGGTAAGAGTCGCTGTGGCGGTGAAGCAGGGTGGGGGTGGAGGAGGGATGGAGGAGGTGGAGGAGGTGGAGGTGGAGGAGGAGGAGGAGGAGGAGGTGGTGGAGGAGGAGGACACCTAGAGGGCTTGAGGCTGGAGGCCTGTAGCTCCGGACGGGAGTCATGCAGGTTTAATTCGGTGATTATTGTCATGAATCGGGTTTTACTGAGTCTGACACGGCGGATGACGTCATGATGTGGCCGAAATGGCACATTTAAGAGGGTTTAAAACCGGATCAGGCGGGCCAGCATTCGGATTGGATGACGATGGTTCGACGTCGGATTAGCATGACTTTAACGGCTCGTGGTGACGTCACACCTGGGCTATATCGTGCCAACATCTGACTTTTGTGAAGAAAGGATGGTGGGGGGGTTGTCCCCAGTGTGGTGACGTCACGCATTACGTGGACATGCTACCCACACAGAAGACACCAATAACACCAGTAACACCAGTAACACCAGTGACACCAGTGACACCAGTAACGTCAGTGGTCCGTCCCGTTTGGGTCTGTGACTGGGAACTGTCCGTGGTGCTGAAGCTGGGAGAGCCTCAGCACCAGTTTATTCTGAGTGCTGAGAAGTTGTGAGATTCAGTTGAGGATAAAAGTCCAGCTTGTCCCCTGTGAGACCCCGTCCTCCTCCCCAGATGTCTCAGGGGTGTCCTGAGTGGACGGGAGCTGCCAGTAGAGGACGTGTTGTCCAACCATCTTCTCATCATTTTGGGTTTTTTAACGTTCAAGCTGGACGTCCCGAACTGGTTGACCAGTGGCTCCAGTACATTTGGCCGAATATTAATGAAATGAAAGATGATTGGACATATTTCATAGATTATTGTAAAGATCTGCTCTCCTGTGAGATACGGAGGTGGGTCCATGTACGGGGCTGCTCGTGTGGCGCTCAGCTTGGGACGCGATCTTTTAAGCAGATCTGAGTCCTCAGTAGCTCCATGAACACGGCTCCTGGTCTGAGCCTCCTTCTTACTTTGATTCATTTCCAGGTGCTGCAAAAACTTGGAAAAGCAGACGAGACCAAAGATGAACAGTTTGAACAAGTGGTCATCAACTTCAGGAGACAGGAGGTAAGACAGGAACATCTGCGGTGCTTCCAGAACCCTGCAGAAGCCATTTTAGCTTGGCAACCTGACAGCATGTCATCTTCTGTGTGTGTGTGTGTGTGTGTGTGTGTGTGTGTGCGTGTCAGTCGGAGGGGTCTCGTTTGCAGAGGGAGATGAAGGCCTACATGATTGCCATTAAAGGTGACAGAACGATGGTACCTTGACTGTCACACGCTGAGGTAAGTGCCTGAACGTAGCGCTTGTCCCTGCAGGGATGCAGCAGGCTTCCATCAACCTCACTCAGTCTCTGCACGAGGTCTACGAGCCAGACTGGCACGGGAAGGACGATGTTCTGAGCATCGGGAAGGTCAGAACCAGGGAAACCTGAATGCATCACACTAGGTTTACACCTACACGCTCAGACCGTGCACGCGCCTACGCGTCCATGGACCGAGTGCATGTGGACGAGATCGACACCTGTAGCACGAACAGCAAAGCACCTGAACGCATCATGCACATCTGGAAACCTAGCAAAGGAGCCCAAACCACCCAGGAGGGAGACAGGTGTGACAGGACATGGACGCGTCCCACAAACTGACTGCAGTTGTGTCTTCTGCAGGACTGTGATGCATTGTGGGAAGATTTCCACAATAAGCTGGTGGACTCGACCCTGCTGAACTTGGACGCGTACCTTCAAAACTTCCCCGACTTGAAAGTAATGAATGGTTTTGTTGGTAAAGTGTTGGAAGTTTTGTTGTCTAAGATGGACTTTGTGACGTCTCAGGGACGCGTGTCCAAGAGGAGCAGGAAGCTCATCGACTACGACAGCGCTCGCCACCACGTGGAAACGCTGCAGATGTCAGGGATGAAGAACGACCGGAAGATGATGAAGGTGAGCGGCGGCTGGGAGCAGCTGCCCTCCCTGCCGGTGTCTCCTCTCATGTCCAAACGTGTCCTGGGTGCAGGCGGAGGACGAGCTGAAAAAGGCTCAGCAGGTGTTCGAGGAGCTGAACAGCAGCCTCCAGAATGAGCTGCCGACTCTGTGGGACAGGTGACTCTCAGCTCACCTGACACCTCCAGGCCTTCCTGGACGCTGCACCCCCCACTTGGTAGCTCAAACCTAACGTCCTCTCCTCTGCAGCCGGGTGGACTTCTACATCGGCACCTTCAAGAGCGTGACCAGGCTGGAGGCCAGGTTTCACCGGGAGATCTCCCTGGTGAGTGGACATTCACAGCTGGGGAGCAGTGAGCTGGGGGGGGGGCAGACGTGTGAGGGACGGAGTCCATGGACGGATCTGAGGGTGGGGAGCCAGAGGGGAGCATGACTGACACCCGGGGTGTGTTGAGAGGACCAAGGTCAGTCAGGGTCCTCCAGCTGGGGGACGGGGACGTGGACCAGGACGGAGACGGAGACAAACGGAGGTGACGGAGGTGACGACAGACGGAGGTGAGGACAGACGGAGGTGACGACAGACGGAGGTGAGGACAGACGGAGGTGACGGAGGTGACAGAGGTGACGACAGACGGAGGTGACAGAGGTGACGACAGACGGAGGTGACGGAGGTGACGACAGACAGAGGTGACGACAGACGGAGGTGACGGAGGTGACGACAGACGGAGGTGACAGAGGTGACGACAGACGGAGGTGACAGAGGTGACGACAGACGGAGGTGACGGAGGTGACGACAGACGGAGGTGAGGACAGACGGAGGTGACAGAGGTGACGACAGACGGAGGTGACAGAGGTGAGGACAGACGGAGGTGACGGAGGTGAGGACAGACGGAGATGAGGACAGACGGAGGTGACGACAGACGGAGGTGACGGTGCTGATGGGGGTTGTTAGAATTTTAACATCTCCAAGAAAATGAAAGATGGCAGGAAAATCAAGAGTCCACCACGACAACGGTGGAGCAGACTGGTTTAGATCCCAGTGTGTGTGTGTGTGTGTGGTGTGTGTGTGTGTGTGTGTGTGTGTGTGTGTGCGCGTGTGTGTGTGTGTGCGCGTGTGTGTGTGTGTGTGTGAAACAGCCTGCCGTCAGTGCTCAGGTGCTCGTGTCACCCTGCAGGTGTGCCGGCAGCTCTACGAGGTGATGACCCAACTGGCTGAACAGCACTCGGACAAAGTCTTCACCATCCAGGGGGCGCCGAGGTCAGAGGCCATTTCCACACACACTCTTTCTGACAGAGGTCCCAGGCTGGTTGCAGGGTCGGTTCCATCCAGGGTCCATCCTGGATCCAGGCTGAAGCCAGCCTGGATCCAGGATGGTTCCAGGACAGCACTGTAAATGGAGAAGGGTGGTCTGATCCTGTCCTGGGTTCATGGCTTCATATCTGACATGTGACGTACTGGTCTGGTCTCTCAGTGATTCGGGACCACTGCGGCTGGCCAGAACTCCATCCCCACCAGAAGACGAGAGTCCACCTGACAGTCCAGACACCAGCTCCAATCACATGCTCCGCCCGGTCTCACCTGGACCCCCGCGGCCCAAATCCCCCACACAGGTACAGTGAGTCCTCCTTGGTTCAGACCTCTCCTCAGTTCCAGGTTGGGATTAACATCTGTGTTGGAGGATCTGCTCATTCTGAGACCATCATAAACCAGTTTCATGGAAAGATCTCAGACGTCTGGTCCACATCAACACTTCTGTGAACCATCTGGAACGACTGGAGCAGCTTCTCCTCAGCAGGACCAGAAGGTTCCTCCTCTGAGGCTTTGGAGAGCCGAGCAGCTCCGCGTCACATGATCACCGATTGTTGACAGTTTCAATCTTTGTTGCTTCTCTGAACTTGGAGGATGTTTCAGTAACTTTGTTTCCTTTGCTGCTCTCGTTTGTCTGTTCATTGGTGAGTGAACCAGTTCCACCTGTTTCTGTGTTCCACCTGTTTCTGTGTTCCACCTGTTTCTGTGTTCCACCTGTTTCTGTGTTCCACCTGTTTCTGTGTTCCACCTGTTTCTGTACGTATATAACAACTGTTGCTGTTATATACCTGAAAGTAGCATTTACCCTGGTGAGATCTGGTGTGTGTGTGTGTGTGTGTGTCTGTCTGTGTCTGTGTGTGTGTGTCTGTGTGTGTGTCTGTGTCTGTGTGTGTGTGTCTGTGTGTGTGTCTGTGTCTGTGTGTGTGTGTGTGTGTGTGTGTGTGTGTGTGTAAAATAGGTGTTAGCAGTTGAATCCAACAAGCTCTAGAAATAACTGCAGTCAGGACCGATAGAGGAAGAGCTGAGATCTTGGTCACTGCAGCATCAGAACCTTCAGAACTTCCTGGAGAATCCAAAGTTCTGTGTGAGTTGTTGGGTTTTTCAGATATCAGCTGTAGAGGACGGAGAGCTGGGCTCAAGCTTCGACGAGCTAAACTCCATGTTGAACCTGCTGCGTTCTCCATCTGGGAGAAACTTTCCTCATCATTTAATTAAACCCAGTTAAACACCAGTCGGATCTTCAGCCACCAGAAACAGAAACCATGTTTCTCCACATTTCCTCACAAAACCAAAAATTCGGGATGGATTTTGGGAGAGCTGATATCTGAAACGGGGGCCGAGCCAGTCCCGCCAGAGCCTAAACCCAGAAGGGTCTGGTCTCCTGAACCTCTGCAGAGCAGCCACGGCACCCACCACCGCTGCTGGCGAGGTTAGTTAGCAACGGTAGCTGCCCTGAGTCCAAAACCTGAGCAAACCTGGGGGGGGGGCACATTTGAGGAACCATCTGAACGCTGTCATCTAGATGGTGGCACAGAAAACCAGCTGTGGTGGGACTGGGTGGACCTCTATCACCCAAACGCTGCCTACAAAGACCTGGGGAGAGAAGGAGCCCCTGAGTTTTTGTGAAGTGATTTAAATGAATGAAAGCTGCTGTTGGAACATGCTCAGAAGTGGCTTCAGGCCACTTTACTGGACAGATGACCAAGGGTTCATCTGTCGGTGGCATGTTCCTGGAACACACCTGCCTTTCATCAGTGCTGAGAACGGTGGCTGCTTGGCTCCACCCGTCTTCATGGTCATCTTTCTACTGCAGCTCAAAAAGGGACCACCAGTGCCTCCACCACCCAAGGTCACACCCACCAAGGAGGTCGCAGAGGAGCAGATCATCGACTTCTTCGGAGGAGAGTTCCTGCCAGCACCCTCGCCCTTGCAGGTCAGTGTGTGTGTGCGTTTTACTAGACAAGTGAGGACATTTGTGCTGGCCCTTTAAAGGACAGTTTTAGGGTTAAGACCTGGTTTTAGGCTTGAGGTGAGAGGTCAGGGTTAGAGGTCAGTGTGAGAGGTCAGGGTGAGAGGTCAGCGTGAGAGGTCAGTGTGAGAGGTCAGGGTGAGAGGTCAGGGTTAGAGGTCAGGGTGAGAGGTCAGGGTTAGAGGTCAATGTGAGAGGTCAGGGTTAGAGGTCAGTGTGAGAGGTCAGGGTTAGAGGTCAGGGTTAGAGGTCAGGGTGAGAGGTCAGTGTGAGAGGTCAGCGTGAGAGGTCAGGGTGAGAGGTCAGGGTGAGAGGTCAGGGTTAGAGGTCAATGTGAGAGGTCAGGGTTAGAGGTCAGTGTGAGAGGTCAGGGTTAGAGGTCAGGGTTAGAGGTCAGGGTGAGAGGTCAGTGTGAGAGGTCAGTGTGAGAGGTAAGGGTGAGAGGTCAGAGAGAGGTCAGTGTGAGAGGTCAGCGTGAGAGGTCAGGGTGAGAGGTCAAGAGATTAGATGGTTAGGGTAAGAAGCTGGGGGGTGAATTATGTCTGTAATTATGTCTCACAAAGATAAAAGTATACAAAGGATGTGTGTGTGTGTGTGTGTGTGTGTGTGAATCTTCGGTGTATATGTTTCTGATTGTGTGTGTATAATCATATATATTGTATTGTTGTTGTTGTTGTTGTCCACAGCCTAACGAACTTCCGGGACAATCGCTGCTGGATCTGGACTTGGATGCTTTTCAACCAGATGAGAGTGTGTCACCAATACCACAGGTTAGGGTTGGCAGTGGTACACAGGCGACCCACTGGCTAACTGTCCTAGCACCTGTACACCTGTGTATCATAGCTTAGGTCGTGGGTTGTTCTTTTGTAACCAGTCGTTGGATTTGAATTAGGCTGAAGATGGGCTTTGTTTTCTGGTTCTGCTGATGACGCCTCACACTTTTGTCCTCTGGCTCTTTCAGACCGCCGTTCCGTGGGACATGTGGTCGGTGAGTCTCTAAGTGATAAGCCTAACCCTGGGATTAGCAAGAAAAGTCAAGCTGATGTAAATTTCATTAGCTTAGCTTAGCTTAGCTGAGCTCGTGTTAGAAGCAGATATTTTAAATGGAACCCAACTTCATTTGGTAAACATTCTTCAGACTTCAGAAAACTCAACAACAAACATCAACTCACTTATATGCCACTATTGTTGGTACTGTTGCAATGCATTCTGGGTAACAGGTAACGTCCAGCCTTAATGACACAGAGAGCAGGAAAACTCAGTCAGGAGGCCGGTGAGGACATTCAGACAGGTGAGGAGGCCACAGTCGGACCACCCGGAGAGGACGTGGCAGCTCTCAGGGCGTCCTCAGGCCTGAAGACCTGAGGCTGAAGACCTGAGGATGAAGACCTGAGGATGAAGACCTGAGGCTGAAGACCTGAGGATGAAGACCTGAGGCTGAAGACCTGAGGATGAAGACCTGAGGATGAAGACCTGAGGATGAAGACCTGAGGCTGAAGACCTGAGGATGAAGACCTGAGGATGAAGACCTGAGGATGAAGACCTGAGGATGAAGACTTGAGGCTGAAGACCTGAGGATGAAGACCTGAGGATGAAGACTTGAGGCTGAAGACCTGAGGATGAAGACCTGAGGATGAAGACCTGAGGATGAAGACCTGAGGCTGAAGACCTGAGGCTGAAGACCTGAGGATGAAGACCTGAGGCTGAAGACCTGAGGCTGAAGACCTTAGGATGAAGACCTGAGGCTGAAGACCTGAGGATGAAGACCTGAGGATGAAGACCTGAGGATGAAGACCTGAGGCTGAAGACCTGAGGATGAAGACCTGAGGATGAAGACCTGAGGCTGAAGACCTGAGGACTGAGGATGAAGACCTGAGGATGAAGACCTGAGGCTGAAGACCTGAGGATGAAGACCTTAGGATGAAGACCTGAGGATGAAGACCTGAGGCTGAAGACCTGAGGATGAGGATGAAGACCTGAGGCTGAAGACCTGAGGATGAAGACCTGAGGCTGAAGACCTGAGGCTGAAGACCTGAGGATGAAGACCTTAGGATGAAGACCTGAGGCTGAAGACCTGAGGCTGAAGACCTGAGGCTGAAGACCTGAGGATGAAGACCTGAGGATGAAGACCTGAGGCGGAAGACCTGAGGATGAAGACCTGAGGCTGAAGACCTGAGGCTGAAGACCTGAGGCTGAAGACCTGAGGATGAAGACTTGAGGCTGTTACACACTCGGGGACAAGTCGGCCCTGATTGGAGAGTAGGATGCACTTTTTCATGCGGTGGTGTTGAAGAACATCCTGTAAAACCAGATGAAGACACCTGAATGGGCAATAAATCAGAGGAGCCAACACGGTTGACTGAGGAGGAGCGCCTGTACAGTCGTGCACAGAGCGTGCACGAGGTGCTTGCTGCAGTGGGAGGGGCCTCAAGTGGCAGCATTAGTTATGTAAATCCACTAGTCAGTGTTGCACTAACAAGTAGCGTTACCGTCATCTCCATCTTCTGTCATGGGCTGAGGCCCGGTAGCGACCCACTAAGGTCAGAATCCCAGAATGCATTTCACCCTCAGTGTAATGTAGAAAATACGACAAAGATCACAGAACAGTGGGCTTCCCGTTAACTAAACTAGTCAAACCGATCATCTCAAGCTCTGTCAGCATCAACTGTTCAATGATTCTGTTGTTTCTTTGTTTTTAAGGCAAACTCCCAGACAGCTCAGCCTGTGAGTAAAGAACTCAACTGTTTCCCACATCTTCTCACATCTTCTCACATCTTCTCACATGTTCTCACATGTGCAGACCAGATTAGTGCTGGTCTCCAGAGCTTCAGAGAGGCTCCCAGTTGAAGCCCATCCACCCAGTATAACCCAGTTCCTCTCCTCAGAGCAGGCTGGGACGGTGTACATTTTAACACATTCCCTGCCTTTTCCATGCAGGGTGCAGATGCCAGTTTTGGTGCTGACTGGTCTGCAGACTTTGGTTCCAGCTCAATAAGTGGAGGGGCCATTCCAGGCATTGAGTCCTCTGCTGCAGGGGTGGAGGGGGCACAGGATGCAGCTCAGAGTGGGCTCCACCCAGAGGGAGACACAACTACAGGACCCCCAGAGGGTGGAGCAACAACAGCAGCCGAAGGAGAGGTTAGCAGCTGGGACTCTCAAACAAACTATCAACTCCAACCCTCTGGAGATGAGGCAGAGCAGGGAGGTCCAGGTGGAGATCCAGCAGATCATGAAGCACGCAGGAAATCCACCCCAGGACTTGTGTTCACCAATGAGTATGGGGAACAGATCGAGGGCAGCACAGAGGACAAGGAGGGGAAGTGTTTCAGGTCTCCAGATGGGTCAGGGTCTGAGTACGAGACTGCTGAAGAGTGGGCTGATGGAGGTCAGGGAGGAGGCTGGGTGAGCCCAGATGATGAACGTTCCTGTACAAATCAAGTTCCACTTAAAGTGTCAGACGGGTGGGAAGCTGGACATGAGGCTGCAGAGCAGGAGTTATGGAAGAGTGACGAAGAAAAGTGTTCAGCTGATGAAGAGTTGGCACGGAACACTGGTACACAATCAGTTTCCAGAGATCAGGCAGGTGAGCAAGGCACGCTCACTTTCACCTGTGAGCCTCAAACAGGAAGTGTGTTTAACGAAAACCCCTCAGATAACAAGGGAGGTGCGTTTGATTCAGATCCCACGACTGAAACACAGGGAGGAGGTGCGTTTGATTCAGATCCCACGACTGAAGCACAGGGAGGAGGTGCGTTTGATTCAGACCCTTTTGCAGAAACACAGGGAGGAGGTGCGTTTGATTCAGACCCTTTTGCAGAAACACAGGGAGGAGGTGCGTTTGATTCAGACCCTTTTGCTGAAGCACAGGGAGGAGGTGCGTTTGATTCAGACCCTTTTGTTGAAGGACAGGGAGGAGGTGCGTTTGATTCAGACCCTTTTGCTGAAGCACAGGGAGGAGGTGCGTTTGATTCAGATCCCACGACTGAAACACAGGGAGGAGGTGCGTTTGATTCAGATCCCACGACTGAAGCACAGGGAGGAGGTGCGTTTGATTCAGACCCTTTTGCTCAAACAGAAAGTGGAGGTGCGTTTGATTCAGACCCTTTTGCTGAAACACAGGGAGGAGGTGCGTTTGATTCAGACCCTTTTGCTGAAACAGAAAGTGGAGGAGGTGCGTTTGATTCAGACCCTTTTGCTGAAACACAGGGAGGAGGTGCGTTTGATTCAGACCCTTTTGCTCAAACAGAAAGTGGAGGTGCGTTTGATTCAGACCCTTTTGCTGAAACACAGGGAGGAGGTGCGTTTGATTCAGACCCTTTTGCTGAAACACAGGGAGGAGGTGCGTTTGATTCAGACCCTTTTGCTCAAACAGAAAGTGGAGGTGCGTTTGATTCAGACCCTTTTGCTCAAACAGACAGTGGAGGTGCGTTTGATTCAGACCCTTTTGCTCAAACAGAAAGTGGAGGTGCGTTTGAGTCAGACCAGTGTGTCAACAGTTTCCCAGAAACATGTTCAGGTACTGAAGATGGCGTCTGGACCTCCGAGCCCTGGCGGGACTCTGCATCCGTCTCAGCTGAGGGAGTTAAAGCTGTAAACAGAATTCACAAAGAACCAGAAAATTCAGACATGTCAGAAGATGAAGCTGCAAACCGAAGACTTGGAAAGTTGTATCAAGAGCTAGATACAGAGAAGGAAGAGGTATTGGTCTTTCTCAACTCCGCCCTGTGGTAGAAACCAGCCTCGTGTAGAAATGAATGGAGAATCCTTTATGGTGTCTTCTACCCTTCCACAGAGTCCTCAAACCTGGACCCCAGCCTGAGCTCCTCCTACACCTCCTCTTGCTTGCTTTATCTGTGTGTCCATCCCATCCTCCGGTTCCACATTTGGTTATCTTTAAGGTGTCACCGTTGCAGCGTGCTAACAATGTTTGTGTCTTTGTGCTTTACTCCAGGTCACCAGTGCGTTTAATGGCCTGTCCCAGGTAACCTGTTCTAATCTGTTAAACGGGTCTGAGATTGAACCTTTGCTTGACTGGCTGATGAACCCCTCCACCAGACGGATCCCTCAGAACGGAGGGAGGAATCGATTGGATACCATCATGTGATTGAGTCATGTGTCTTCTCCACCGGGGAGACAACAACAACAACAACAACAGCAGCAAATATAGCAGCAGCAACAAAAAATATAGCAACAACAACAACAAATATAGCAACAACAACAACAACAGCAAATATAGCAACAACAACAACAACAGTAGCAGCAACAACAACAACAACAAATATAGCAACAACAGCCCACAAAGGTTGAATGTCAGTCAGAACCAAAGAGGTTTTGAATGAAAGATGTGTGTCGGACCAGTAAAGTGTGTTTTGTGAATCATCATGACCAGTGTGGGTCAGTGTTAGTTAGTGTGGGTTAGTGTTAGTTAGTGTGGGTTAGTGATAGTGTGGGTTAGTGATAGTGTGGGTCAGTGTGGGTCAGTGTGGGTTATTGATAGTGTGGGTTAGTGCTAGTTAGTGTGGGTTAGTGCTCATTAGTGTGGGTTAGTGTTAGTTAGTGTGGGTTAATGTTAGTCAGTGTGGGTTAGTTAAAGTACTGTAACGGTTAGTCTGGCATGTTGATGTTGAGGGTTTAGTGGAAGTAAATGTTATAATGTGACTCGTTGTGACTCGTTGTGACTCGTTTGTGTTTCACCTGTCTGCTCCTCAGGATGCGGCTCCGCCCTCTTTTTTTGCTGATTTTGATCAAATGGTAAGTTTAACCAGGTCAGGCTTTATAGACAGGTTTAGTTTAACGAGGTTCATCAGTTTCAGAAAAATGGGTTTCAGATTTGAAAATTGTGTAAATTGAAAGCAGAGAAAGTGCTGGAAACCTGCTGCTGTTATCAGGCTGATCAGTATTGATAGAGATCATTAGTGATCTGCTGACGTTTGCATCTGACAGCATCTTCAGATGGTAACCAAGGTCCAACAGTGCAGTTGTGGTTTAGTCTAGTTCTATTAGTGATTCATCTAGATCACATTATCTCCTATTAAGAAACTCAGTTCTAGTTCTGGTTCGAGTTGAAAGGAACATGTCAGGAGCCAGTTTTGGGTTCACACCAAGTTTTCTCTACAAGAACGAGGTTAAAACAGAACCAAGTGAGGTTCCTGAAGCTCCAGACACAGAAGCTCCTGAGGAACAGGAGGCTACAGCTCCCCCTGCTGGTGAGGAGCCCGCAGCACCTGCTGAAGAAGAGGAAGAGAAGAGTGAAGAAGAGGAGGTGAAGCCGACTACAGCTCCTTCCACTGAGGAAGAGCTGGAGCCCACTGTTGCTCCCTCTGATGAAGTGATGGAGGAGACTGAAGCGCCACCTGCTGGTGAGGAGGACACAGAGGGATCAGGCAGTCTGGAGAAGGAGAAGCCAGTCGTAAGTGAACAGCATGATCTTCATCCTTGATACATCTGGTCAGTCGGCAGGTTCATCTTCATCATCAGCAAACTCATCATCAAGATGATCTTCATCAGCAGCAAACTCATCATCCTCATCAAGATGATCTTCATCATCAGCAAACTCATCATCAAGATGATCTTCATCATCATCATTAAGATTATCATCATCATGATCTTCATCACCATCCTCATCAAGATGATCTTCATCATCAAACTCATTATCCTCATCAAGATGATCTTCATCATCAAACTCATCATCAAACTCATCATCCTCATCAAGATTATCTTCATCATCATCATTAAGATTATCATCATCATGATCTTCATCACCATCCTCATAAAGATGATCTTCATCATCAGCAAACTCACCATCATGAAGACCTTCATGATGATGATGATCAAGATGATCTTCATCATCATTAAGATTGTCTTCATCACCATCAGGATTATCTTCATCATCCTCATCATCTTGTATCAATCAATACTTCACTCAGTTTCTAATAAACGTGAATGTTTTCCTTTGAAGGTACCTGAGGAACCTTCATCCATCCAGGAGGCGGAGCTTGATGAGGTTTCTTTTTCATTTGTGTTGATTTTGCTTGTTTTTTATTTTAATACGTCTTAAATAAAAATGTTGTCTGTAGATTCCTGGTGCTGACCAAACATGTGCGGATGAAGCAGCTCCGCTGGTAAATATAAAGAACAACAACAACAACAACAACAACAACAACAACACTAATAATAATAGTTTTGGGGGCCGCTGACACGATTGTCTCATTAATGTGAATGAAGTTCAAACCCTAAATCAGAGCTCCCTCATTGGAGACGAGTGTTTCAGCTCCTCTGACCCGGTTCTGTTTTGATCTGGGATCACGTCTTCCTGTCGTTGCAGGAAAACATGCCGATCCCGTCAGTGATCATCGAACCCGCCTCCAGTAATGAAGGTGACGACGACCGCGATGGTGACATCATCTCGCCCACCGCCGCCAGTGACAACGATGTGACCACGGTGAGCCAGACCATGAAACACATGAGTCCATCTGGAGGCGTGTCCGGGCTCCCGGATGACTTCCTGTACAAGGTGAGACTTCCTTCAAGGCCAATAATCCGACCTGACCCTGACCCTGACCCTGACCCTGACCCTGACCCCGACCCTGACCGTGATCCTGATCCCGACCCTGACCCTGACCCCGACCCTTTTCCTGACCCCGACCCTGACCGTGATCCTGATCCCGACCCTGACCCTGACCCTGACCCTTTTCCTGACCCCGACCCTGATCCCGACCCTGACCCCGACCCTGGCAGGAAGTTCCCAGCAGGACCACAGGTGACACCTCTGTGTCTTCAGGTGGAGACGATGCACGACTTTGAAGCAGCCAACTCAGACGAACTTGAACTGAAGAGAGGTGACGTGGTTCTGGTGGTGCCCACCGAGTCGGCGGAGGATCAGGTGAGAATGGAACCAGACACACCTGCCAGGACCACAAACACATTTTAATATTTCAGCTGTGTGGCTGAAACCTTGATTACATTTATTCGTCAGTCAAAACATTTGAACCTTTTTATTGTTACTAAAACTCAAAAACGTCCTAAAGAAAAACCCCACAAACACGAGTTGACAAAGTTCTGCTGAGACCCAGGAGAACCACAGGAGAACCACAGGAGAACCACAGGAGAACCACAGGAGAGCTTCGCTCAGGTGGAGACGTGCTAAATGGAGCAGGTGCATAAAACAAAGGCGTCACCTGATGTCACTGTTGCTCCGACTACAGAAAACAGCCGCAGGTGTTTAGGGATGAGCTGAGGTCAGATTGTCCTGCGTTAACGTTGCGCTGTTGTTGTTGTTGTTGTTGTTGTTGTTGTGTTGTGGCAGGACGCTGGTTGGCTCACGGGTATCAAAGAAAGCGAGTGGTTAGCACGCGGTGCTAGCGCCCAGAAAGGACTGTTTCCAGAGAACTTTACGCAGCGTTTGGAATAAGAAGACTCGCGACGCTGTAAAAAACAAGACGTGAGCAGAAGTTTGAGGCAACATCAGAGCAACATCAGCAACTGCCTGGAGGCACCTGGTGCAACCGTGGGCAGGTCACCACCAGGTTCCTCTGCACAGCAAAACTGGTGCCAACGTCTAGTTTGATCCTGGAAATTACGAAGCATGACGTGATAGTCTGGCCCCCCCACAAACAACCAATATTCTCCTGTTGTTGGAAGACGTGACTTTAACTGGGAAAAACATCTGGACCGGAACAGCGGAAGAAAAGAGAGAAAAGGATCCTCTGTTGCTCCAGACGTGTTTGATTGCTGTGGAATATTCTAGAATCTGTAGTCATGTGACCTATTTAAATGTTCTCCAGTCTGCCAGGGAGTCGGTGAGGACGCGTCCGTTGGCGAGTTCCTACCTGCGAGTGTTTGGTGATCAAGTCTCTGTTCTGTGTTTCTGCCAAAATAATGTTGCTTATTGATTTAATAGTAGAGCTAATTGATCCAGACCATAAGTCACAGCGACGCTGTTTGATGCAATTTATGTTGTGTGTTTATTCCTGGTGTGTTGGACACTTCTGATGTCACTTCCTTTGACCTTGATGGTGTAGATCCGTGACCTTGATGCCACAAATCACTTGTTTATGTCATCAATAAATGAGTCCTGGGAACATTTTGGCTTCTTTATCGTTCATGATCCAACCGCACACATACAGTTGGGGGGGGGGGGGGGGCAGAGCTTCCATGAACTTTGAGCAGAACTGACGTCAGCAGGAACCATCAGAACTGGAGGATGAAGAGTGAAGAACAGCAAAGTCTTGAAAATGTGAAACATTCCAAACGTCACAAACTTCTTCACTTTATTTCATCCTCCTCAAACTCATGAACAAATCTCAAGGTCACAATATCTGCAGAGGATCAATGAAGGTCACGTGAAGCCGTCAGAGGCTTCTTCTCCCATCGTTCCTCCATGAAGGTGCTGAGAAGAAGCTGAGTGGATGCTGCTGAGCGGGCAGAAGCCAGAAGACCTGGCCTGTTAAATGGGTCCACAGGTGTCTTCTGGAAGGTTCTGCAGCCTGAGAACCTGTTGCAGACGATGAGCAGGTGCAGCAGGCCAGAGTGTGACTGTGGGGACGAGACCGATAAAATCACTTCCTGTGCTGCGGCTGTGTGCTTCCTGTGACGGTGTCCTAGCAACAGTGAAACCACACGTTCTGGGGGAGCGACGCTGAAAGAGACGCAGAAACCTTCACAGCAACCTTCGGCTCCTTGCAGCATCTTCTCACCACATTTATCTTCTGGACGTTTACAGTCACGTCAATAAAATGTAAACATCAACTCTGAGCAAAAGGGAAACCTTGAAAATCTGTTCATAGGTTCTAATTGTGATGATTTATCTTTGATGTTTTAGAGAAATGAATGAGCAGAAGCACATTTCAGAGCTGCTGAGACTGCTGTCGTCATGGAGACCTGTTTCCTGTTTGTGGTGAGGTGGGCGGGGCATCAGCAGCAGGGGCTGATGGGGGCTGAGAGGAGCTGGATCAGTCCTGCCTCCGGCCCACCAAAGCAACAATGCAGCCGTTCACACCTGCGGCTCTCTGCTTCCTCTGCTCAGGTGAGTGTTTCCAGCCAGCCAGGACACGACCACCACACACACGCTGACTTCAGCTGCCTGTCCCCGTCTCTACAGGGCTGGTTGTCATAGAAACGCAGCTGACCCAGGACCAGATCTCAGTGACCAGCAGAGCTGGTAAAAGTGCCTCAATAAGCTGTGGAGGAATCAATAATTGTGATTATTATGTGTACTGGTACCAGAAGAAGGAATCAGGCACGTTTGAATTGCTCCTGGATATTGATAAGAGAGACAGTAAAATCACGCGGTACTCTCATGCTGACCAAGATGATTTCTCAGCTAGGATTCAGCAGAACAAGTGTGAGTTGCTCATCTTCTCAGTTAAACCCTCTCACGCTGCCTCATATTACTGCTCCTGTTGGAAGAGTGGAACCACAGTGAGAGAAGATGTGAGGCACCTGAACAAAAACCAGCTGCTGTGGATCAATATCCTTTCTGATGGAAATCTGATGTCTGGAACCAGAAAGACCTGATGTCTGGAACCAGAGAAGACCTGATGTCTGGAACCACGAAGACCTGATGTCTGGAACCAGGAAGATCTGATGTCTGGAACCAGGAAGATCTGATGTCTGGAACCAGGAAGACCTGATGTCTGGAACCAGAAAGACCTGATGTCTGGAACCAGGAAGACCTGATGTCTGGAACCCGGAAGATCTGATGTATGGAACCAGGAAGACCTGATGTCTGGAACCAGGAAGATCTGATGTCTGGAACCACAAAGACCTGATGTCTGGAACCAGGAAGATCTGATGTCTGGAACCAGGAAGACCTGATGTCAGAGTCACCTGTACTGAAACAGGAATCTTCAGGATCAGAACCTCGACTCAAATGTTCAGCAGCAGATTTTGTCCTTCTCTGTTTCACTGTGTCATGATTTTTGGATCTGGAACCAGACTCGTCGTCTCAGGTGAGAATCAAACTTTGCTCCAAACCTTTTAATAACAATCAAAAGACAAAAAAGAAATATTGACACTCAAGAAGATTATCTATAAAACCATAAACACAAGAGCACAGACGGGAATTTAGCTGGATTCATCCATGGATTATTGGTGAATAAATGGGTCGATTATCAGTGGATTATTGGTGAATAAATGGGTAGATTATCAGTGGATTATTGGTGAATTAATGGGTAGATTATCTGTGATTATTGGTGAATAAATGGGTAGATTATCAGTGGATTATTGGTGAATAAATGGGTAGATTATCTGTGGATTATTGGTGAATAAATGGGTAGATTATCGGTGGATTATTGGTGAATAAATGGGTAGATTATCGGTGGATTATGGTGAATAAATGGGTAGATTATCGGTGGATTATTGGTGAATAAATGGTTAGATTATCGGTGGATTATTGGTGAATAAATGGGTAGATTATCAGTGGATTATTGGTGAATAAATGGGTAGATTATCTGTGGATTATTGGTGAATAAATGGGTAGATTATCTGTGGATTATTGGTGAATAAATGGGTAGATTATCTGAGGATTATTGGTGAATAAATGGGTAGAATATCTGTAGATTATTGGTGAATAAATGGGTAGATTATCAATGGATTATTGGTGAATAAATGGGTAGATTATTGGTGGATTATTGGTGAATAAATGGGTCGATTATCTGTGGATTATTGGTGAATAAATGGGTGGATTATTGGTGGATTATTGGTGAATAAATGGGTAGATTATCGGTGGATTATTGGTGAATGAATGGGTAGATTATCGGTAGATTATTGGTGAATAAATGGGTGGAATATCTGTGGATTATTGGTGAATAAATGGGTAGATTATCTGTGGATTATGGTGAATAAATAATGGTAGATTATCGGTAGATTATTGGTGAATAAATGGGTAGATTATGAATGGATTATTGGTGAATAAATGGGTAGATTATCTGTGGATTATTGGTGAATAAATGGGTGGAATATCGATGGATCAATAAGTGGGTGGGGGCTCCACAGACCCATACGAAGACCCTCTTGAGGGTCCCCTGAACTCCGGTGGTCTTCTGAGCTGTGCGACACCTCGGTCAGGTGAACGGCGCTGGTGTGTGGTCACCCTCCACGTCGCCTCCCTGGACGTTCACTGGTGCAGGTGGGGAACGGGAACTCCGGCTCCCTGGAGGAGGTTCTGATGGCACCAGTCCTCAATGACCACGATTATGAATGACTTGTGTGAGCGCACGATGTGCATGTGTGGTTGAGCTGACCTCTGACCTCCAGCGTTGACCCCTCAGGGCCAGTGAGAGCAGTAACTCTGGTGTCTCACCACAGATGCGGCGCTGGTCCAGCCTGTGTTGAGCGTGTACCCAGCAGCATCCAGAGATCCTCTGGAGGGGAGGACCGCCCTGCTGTGTGTGGCCTCAGACATGGTTCCTCCTCTGGTGAGGTTCTCCTGGAGGAGACAACGGGCCGACAGTGCTGTGGAGGAGTCACCTCCTGCCCATGAAGAAGAGCTGCAGCTCAGAGAGCCGGGCCGCATCACCTCCATCAGACTGCTGGACCGGGACGCCGTCCACACCTATAAATACCGCTGCTCCGTGCAGCACGAGGGGGGGGCGGTGAAGGCCCAGTCCCAGCAAGGTGCTGATGTCCTGTCCCTCAGCCATCTTGAGACACCTTCAGGTGGGCTGATCTTTCTTCTTCACTGTGTTTGTCTTCCAGAGGTTGCACCAGTCCCCCCGTCCATCCCTCCGTTGTCCCCCGTCCATCCCTACGTCTGTGCCTCCCTCCAGTCCTCCGTCTGTCCCCCCGTCCATCCCTCCGTCTGTCCCCCCGTCCATCCCTCCGTCCATCCCCCCGTCTGTGCTGAGGATGAAGCTGCTCTCTTTTGTCTACACGGCCCTGATGATGAAGAGTCTGCTGAGCTGCTGTGGAATCTCTCTGCTCCTCTTCCTCACCAACAACCAGAAACAGGCTGACTGACTGGTTCCAGTCCACCATCCTGTCTCGTCCTCTCACTGCTTCCTTTTCCACTGGGACTTTTCCTCTCGCAGAATAAAAGCTTCTCTCCAGCAATAATAACTGTAATTTGCCAGCTTTGATCAATAAAGTAAATCTGTCTGAACAGGAAGCTGAATCCTCGTTGTGAGGTCACCAAACTCTTTGTGGTTTGATGTCATTTTTTCATCTTTGTTGATGAATTTCTGGACCGATGACAGCGTCTCGATCACTTCCTGTTTGACATGTTTGTTATTAGGAAGCGGCAGAATGAGACGGTTGCTGCTCACATGTTGATCTTTAGGGACGATATTGGAAGACACAGAAGATTTCCTGTTTATTACGGAGAAATCAGAAAATTGTTGAGTTGAAATCATTACATATGATACATTAATCATAATAGTTATATTCTAAAAGTGTCCAGAAGATAAATGTGGTGAGAAGATGCTGCAAGGAGCCGAAGGTTGCTGTGAAGGTTTCTGCGTCTCTTTCAGCGTTGCTCCCCCAGAACGTGTGGTTTCACTGTTGCTAGGACACCATCACAGGAAGCACACAGCCGCAGCACAGGAAGTGATTTTATCGGTCTCGTCCCCACAGTCACACTCTGGCCTGCTGCACCTGCTCATCGTCTGCAACAGGTTCTCAGGCTGCAGAACCTTCCAGAAGACACCTGTGGACCCATTTAACAGGCCAGGTCTTCTGGCTTCTGCCCGCTCAGCAGCATCCACTCAGCTTCTTCTCAGCACCTTCATGGGGCACAAATTAGTCAGTAAAATCCCTTCTGGAAGGGGATCAACAGGATCGGCTCAAATCAGCATTTCCCTTCTAACAATAGTTGATATTTAAAACCCGTTTGGAAGCATCTCCACAGGATCTTCAGCAACGTGAGTTGTGATGGAGGCCCCAAGATTCAGGTCAGGATTATGAAGTCAGTGACCAGATAAACCAGAACAACTGCTCTTCATCTTTAGGCCCCTTTAGCAAACTAGAGAAAAGCACTGGGCGCTGTGGGGCTTTGATGTTTCAGATCAAAGTCTCTCTGGAATCTATGTTACCAACTGAATCAGCTCTTCCTTGGTCCACCATCAGCGCCTCCTAAAGACATTAAAATCCGGCCGTGCCGTGGACAAGGAGGGGAAGTGTTTCAGGTCTCCAGATGGGTCAGGGTCTGAGTACGAGACTGCTGAAGAGTGGGCTGATGGAGGTCAGGGAGGAGGCTGGGTGAGCCCAGATGATGAACGTTCCTGTACAAATCAAGTTCCACTTAAAGTGTCAGACGGGTGGGAAGCTGGACATGAGGCTGCAGAGCAGGAGTTATGGAAGAGTGACGAAGAAAAGTGTTCAGCTGATGAAGAGTTGGCACGGAACACTGGTACACAATCAGTTTCCAGAGATCAGGCAGGTGAGCAAGGCACGCTCACTTTCACCTGTGAGCCACAAACAGGAAGTGTGTTTAACGAAAACCCCTCAGATAACAAGGGAGGTGCGTTTGATTCAGATCCCACGACTGAAGCACAGGGAGGAGGTGCGTTTGATTCAGACCCTTTTGCTGAAGCACAGGGAGGAGGTGCGTTTGATTCAGACCTTTTGCTGAAACACAGGGAGGAGGTGCGTTTGATTCAGACCCTTTTGCTCAAACAGACAGTGGAGGTGCGTTTGAGTCAGACCAGTGTGTCAACAGTTTCCCAGAAACATGTTCAGGTACTGAAGATGGCGTCTGGACCTCCGAGCCCTGGCGGGACTCTGCATCCGTCTCAGCTGAGGGAGTTAAAGCTGTAAACAGAATTCACAAAGAACCAGAAAATTCAGACATGTCAGAAGCTTCCAGAAGAAAGGAATACGCTCAGCTGATGGGAACGTGGACCAAGCCAATGAGTTGAACCAGTTTTTCAACAGGTTTGACTCTAGCTCCCCCTCCCCCAGCTGTCCCAATATTCCTCTGGATAACAGTGGGTCCCCTTCACACTCCCAGAGCCCCTAACACCTCTGCCAACTTCTTCCCCTCCCCCCTTGACACCCTACATGGATCCCAGCATGTCACCCATCCCTCCGTCCATCCCCCCGTCTGTGCTGAGGATGAAGCTGCTCTCTTTTGTCTACACGGCCCTGATGATGAAGAGTCTGCTGAGCTGCTGTGGAATCTCTCTGCTCCTCTTCCTCACCAACAACCAGAAACAGGCTGACTGACTGGTTCCAGTCCACCATCCTGTCTCGTCCTCTCACTGCTTCCTTTTCCACTGGGACTTTTCCTCTCGCAGAATAAAAGCTTCTCTCCAGCAATAATAACTGTAATTTGCCAGCTTTGATCAATAAAGTAAATGTGTCTGAACAGGAAGCTGAATCCTCGTTGTGAGGTCACCAAACTCTTTGTAGTTTGATGTCATTTTTTCATCTTTGTTGATGAATTTCTGGACCGATGACAGCGTCTCGATCACTTCCTGTTTGACATGTTTGTTATTAGGAAGCGGCAGAATGAGACGGTTGCTGCTCACATGTTGATCTTTAGGGACGATATTGGAAGACACAGAAGATTTCCTGTTTATTACGGAGAAATCCAGAAATGGTTCGTTGATCATTACATACAAATTAAGTCCGAATAATTCTAAAAGTGTCCAGAAGATAAATGTGGTGAGAAGATGCTGCAAGGAGCCGAAGGTTGCTGTGAAGGTTTCTGCGTCTCTTTCAGCGTTGCTCCCCCAGAACGTGTGGTTTCACTGTTGCTAGGACACCATCACAGGAAGCACACAGCCGCAGCACAGGAAGTGATTTTATCGGTCTCGTCCCCACAGTCACACTCTGGCCTGCTGCACCTGCTCATCGTCTGCAACAGGTTCTCAGGCTGCAGAACCTTCCAGAAGACACCTGTGGACCCATTTAACAGCCAGGTCTTCTGGCTTCTGCCGCTCCAGCAGCATCCACTCACTCAGCTTCTTCTCAGCACCTTCATGGGGCACAAATTAGTCAGTAAAATCCCTTCTGGAAGGGATCAAACAGGATCGGCTCAAATCAGCATTTCCCTTCTAACAATAGTTGATATTTAAAACCCGTTTGGAAGCATCTCCACAGGATCTTCAGCAACGTGAGTTGTGATGGAGGCCCCAAGATTCAGGTCAGGATTATGAAGTCAGTGACCAGATAAACCAGAACAACTGCTCTTCATCTTTAGGCCCCTTTAGCAAACTAGAGAAAAGCACTGGGCGCTGTGGGGCTTTGATGTTTCAGATCAAAGTCTCTCTGGAATCTATGTTACCAACTGAATCAGCTCTTCCTTGGTCCACCATCAGCGCCTCCTAAAGACATTAAAATCCGGCCGTGCCGTGGACAAGGAGGGGAAGTGTTTCAGGTCTCCAGATGGGTCAGGGTCTGAGTACGAGACTGCTGAAGAGTGGGCTGATGGAGGTCAGGGAGGAGGCTGGGTGAGCCCAGATGATGAACGTTCCTGTACAAATCAAGTTCCACTTAAAGTGTCAGACGGGTGGGAAGCTGGATATGAGGCTGCAGAGCAGGAGTTATGGAAGAGTGACGAAGAAATGTTCAGCTGATGAAGAGTTGGCACGGAACACTGGTACACAATCAGTTTCCAGAGATCAGGCAGGTGAGCAAGGCACGCTCACTTTCACCTGTGAGCCACAAACAGGAAGTGTGTTTAACGAAAACCCCTCAGATAACAAGGGAGGTGCGTTTGATTCAGATCCCACGACTGAAGCACAGGGAGGAGGTGCGTTTGATTCAGACCCTTTTGCTGAAGCACAGGGAGGAGGTGCGTTTGATTCAGACCCTTTTGCTGAAACACAGGGAGGAGGTGCGTTTGATTCAGACCCTTTTGCTCAAACAGACAGTGGAGGTGCGTTTGAGTCAGACCAGTGTGTCAACAGTTTCCCAGAAACATGTTCAGGTACTGAAGATGGCGTCTGGACCTCCGAGCCCTGGCGGGACTCTGCATCCGTCTCAGCTGAGGGAGTTAAAGCTGTAAACAGAATTCACAAGAACCAGAAAATTCAGACATGTTAGAAGCTTCCAGAAGAAAGGAATACGCTCAGCTGATGGGAACGTGGACCAAGCCAATGAGTTGAACCAGTTTTTCAACAGGTTTGACTCTAGCTCCCCCTCCCCCAGCTGTCCCAATATTCCTCTGGATAACAGTGGGTCCCCTTCACACCTCCCAGAGCCCCTAACACCTCTGCCAACTTCTTCCCCCTCCCCCCTGCTGACACCCTACATGGATCCCAGCATGTCACCCATCCCCCCGACAGGACTATCCTTCACGTCTGGCCAGGTGAGGAGAGAGCTGGAGAGGCTCAACCAGAGAAAGGCTGCCGGACCGGACGGCATCAGCCCACGAGTGCTGAGGAACTGCTCCAGGCAGCTGTGTGGGATACTGCAGCACCTGTTCAACCAGAGCCTTCATCTTCAGAGGATCCCAGTGCTTTGGAAGACATCCTGCCTGGTCCCGGTGCCAAAGAAGACCCATCCTGTGGCACCGACTGACTACAGGCCAATAGTACTGACCTCCCACATTATGAAGGTCATGGAGCGGCTGGTGCTGTCACACCTCAGACCTCTGGTGAGCCCTTTCAGGACCCTCTGCAGTTTGCCTATCAGCCCAAGGTGGGGGTTGATGACGCAGTGATATACCTGCTGCAGAGGGCTTACTCCTCCTTGGACAGACCAAACACCACAGTGCGGGTCATGTTCTTCGACTTCTCTTCTGCCTTCAATACCATCCAGCCAAGACTGCTGAGGGCGAAGTTGGAGAAGATGCAGATGGATGCTCCCCTTGTTTCTTGGATCGAGGACTACCTGACAGGTCGGCCACAGTTTGTGAGACTGCGGAGCTGTGTGTCCGACCCCCTGATGAGCAACACAGGAGCTCCTCAAGGAACTGTGCTCTCCCCATTCCTGTTCACCACCTACACAGCCGACTTCCAGTACCACTCTGAGACATGTCATCTCCAGAAGTACTCGGATGACACAGTCATAGTCGGGTGTGTGGAGAATGGACAGGAGGATGAATACAGGGACCTTGTGGAGAGTTTTGTCAGGTGGAGCAGGGAGAACCTTCTGCAGCTCAACGTGACCAAGACGAAGGAGATGGTGGTGGATTTCAGAAAAAGCAAGTCCCCCTCCCTCCCCAGTCTGCATCAGTGGGAAGGATGTGGAAATAGTCCCATCTTACAGGTTCCTGGGTGATTAGCTGGACAATAAACTGGAGTGGTCCACAAACACCGATGCTGTCTACAAGAAGGCCATGAGCAGACTCTATTTCCTCAGGAGACTCAGGTCCTTCAGTGTTTGCAGCAGGATGCTCCAGATGTTCTACCAGTCTGTCATGGCTAGCACCATCTTCTGTGCTGTAGTGTGCTGGGGTGCAGGCATTAAAGCAAAGGATGCCACCAGACTCAACAAACTCATCAAAAAGGCAGGTCTGTTGTTGGCTGTAGACTTGATAACTTGGACGAGGTGGTGAGGGACAGGATGGTGTTGAAACTGCGGACAATCATGGACAGTCCCTCCCACCCCCTCCATAACACAGTGGACAAACTGAGGAGCAGCTTCAGCAACAGACTCCTGCAGCCTCGCTGCTCTAAGGAACGCTACAGGAAGTCCTTCCTGCCGTCCGCCATTAAACTGTACAATTCACTCAAACCAACTCAACAATAATTGTGTAATGTTTATGTTGTAATTTTATTTCTAATTTATTCTATATTTATGTATATATACTTATAATGCTTATAATATGTATATATTATATTATGTATATATTATATATATGCTTATAATATATGCTGTATATATGCTTATAACATTCTAATCTATCTGTATTTATTTTTTTCTGTCTCTTTACTCTGCATTCGCTGCTACTATAATTCAATTTCCCCACGGGGATGAATAAAGTCCATCTTAATCTTAATCTTAAAATGAAGCTGCAAACCGAAGACTTGGAAAGTTGTATCAAGAGCTAGATACAGAGAAGGAAGAGGTATTGGTCTTTCTCAACTCCGCCCTGTGGTAGAAACCAGCCTCGTGTAGAAATGAATGGAGAATCCTTTATGGTGTCTTCTACCCTTCCACAGAGTCCTCAAACCTGGACCCCAGCCTGAGCTCCTCCTACACCTCCTCTTGCTTGCTTTATCTGTGTGTCCATCCCATCCTCCGGTTCCACATTTGGTTATCTTTAAGGTGTCACCGTTGCAGCGTGCTAACAATGTTTGTGTCTTTGTGCTTTACTCCAGGTCACCAGTGCGTTTAATGGCCTGTCCCAGGTAACCTGTTCTAATCTGTTAAACGGGTCTGAGATTGAACCTTTGCTTGACTGGCTGATGAACCCCTCCACCAGACGGATCCCTCAGAACGGAGGGAGGAATCGATTGGATACCATCATGGGATTGAGTCATGTGTCTTCTCCACCGGGGAGACAACAACAACAACAACAACAACAGCAGCAGCAAATATAGCAACAACAACAACAGTAGCAGCAACAACAACAACAATATAGCAACAACAACAACAAATATAGCAACAACAGCCCACAAAGGTTGAATGTCAGTCAGAACCAAAGAGGTTTTAAATGAAAGATGTGTGTCGGACCAGTAAAGTGTGTTTTGTGAATCATCATGACCAGTGTGGGTCAGTGTTAGTTAGTGTGGGTTAGTGTTAGTTAGTGTGGGTTAGTGTTAGTTAGTGTGGTTAGTGTGGGTTAGTGTGGGTTATTGATAGTGTGGGTTAGTGTTAGTTAGTGTGGGTTAGTGTGGGTTATTGATAGTGTGGGTCAGTGTTTAGTTGTGTGGGTTAGTGTTTAGGTGGGTAGTGTTAGTGTTAGTTAGTGTGGGTAGTGTGGGTTAGTGTGTTTTCTGTTGGTTGTTGAGTGTTAGTTAGTGTGGGTTTGGGTTAGTGTGGGTTAGTGTGGGTTAGTGTTAGTGTGGGTTGTTGTTAGTGTGGGTTAGTGTTAGTTGTTGTTTAGTTAGTGTTGGTTAGTGTGGGTTAGTGTGGGTTATTGATAGTGTGGGTCAGTGTTAGTTAGTGTGGGTTAGTGATAGTGTGGGTTAGTGTGGGTTAGTGCTAGTTAGTGTGGGTTAATGTTAGTGTGGGTTAGTGCTCATTAGTGTGGGTTAGTGTTAGTTAGTGTGGGTTAATGTTAGTCAGTGTTGGTTAGTTAAAGTACTGTAACGGTTAGTCTGGCATGTTGATGTTGAGGGTTTAGTGGAAGTAAATGTTAGAATGTGACTCGTTGTGACTCGTTGTGACTCGTTTGTGTTTCACCTGTCTGCTCCTCAGGATGCGGCTCCGCCCTCTTTTTTTGCTGATTTTGATAAAATGGTAAGTTTAACCAGGTCAGGCTTTATAGACAGGTTTAGTTTAACGAGGTTCATCAGTTTCAGAAAAATGGGTTTCAGATTTGAAAATTGTGTAAATTGAAAGCAGAGAAAGTGCTGGAAACCTGCTGCTGTTATCAGGCTGATCAGTATTGATAGAGATCATTAGTGATCTGCTGACGTTTGCATCTGACAGCATCTTCAGATGGTAACCAAGGTCCAACAGTGCAGTTGTGGTTTAGTCTAGTTCTATTAGTGATTCATCTAGATCACATTATCTCCTATTAAGAAACTCAGTTCTAGTTCTGGTGCGAGTTGAAAGGAACATGTCAGGAGCCAGTTTTGGGTTCACACCAAGTTTTCTCTACAAGAACGAGGTTAAAACAGAACCAAGTGAGGTTCCTGAAGCTCCAGACACAGAAGCTCCTGAGGAACAGGAGGCTACAGCTCCCCCTGCTGGTGAGGAGCCCGCAGCACCTGCTGAAGAAGAGGAAGAGAAGAGTGAAGAAGAGGAGGTGAAGCCAACTACAGCTCCTTCCACTGAGGAAGAGCTGGAGCCCACTGTTGCTCCCTCTGATGAAGTGATGGAGGAGACTGAAGCGCCACCTGCTGGTGAGGAGGACACAGAGGGATCAGGCAGTCTGGAGAAGGAGAAGCCAGTCGTAAGTGAACAGCATGATCTTCATCCTTGATACATCTGGTCAGTCGGCAGGTTCATCTTCATCATCACCACTATGGCCAGGAGTATCTTCATCATCAGCAAACTCATCATCAAGATGATCTTCATCAGCAAACTCATCATCATGAAGACCTTCATGATGATGATGATCAAGATGATCTTCATCATCATTAAGATTGTCTTCATCACCATCAGGATTATCTTCATCATCCTCATCCTCATCATCTTGTATCAATCAATACTTCACTCAGTTTCTAATAAACGTGAATGTTTTCCTTTGAAGGTACCTGAGGAACCTTCATCCATCCAGGAGGCGGAGCTTGATGAGGTTTCTTTTTCATTTGTGTTGATTTTGCTTGTTTTCAATCTTAATACGTCTTAAATAAAAATGTTGTCTGTAGATTCCTGGTGCTGACCAAACATGTGCGGATGAAGCAGCTCCGCTGGTAAATATAAAGAACAACAACAACAACAACACTAATAATAATAGTTTTGGGGGCCGCTGACACGATTGTCTCATTAATGTGAATGAAGTTCAAACCCTAAATCAGAGCTCCCTCATTGGAGACGAGTGTTTCAGCTCCTCTGACCCGGTTCTGTTTTGATCTGGGATCACGTCTTCCTGTCGTTGCAGGAAAACATGCCGATCCCGTCAGTGATCATCGAACCCGCCTCCAGTAATGAAGGTGACGACGACCGCGATGGTGACATCATCTCGCCCACCGCCGCCAGTGACAACGATGTGACCACGGTGAGCCAGACCATGAAACACATGAGTCCATCTGGAGGCGTGTCCAGGCTCCCGGATGACTTCCGTACAAGGTGAGACTTCCTTCAAGG
>NC_079534.1:5038426-5169172 GCF_003711565.1 Takifugu flavidus | reverse complement strand
CGGCTGCATTGTTGCTTTGGTGGGCCGGAGGCAGGACTGATCCAGCTCCTCTCAGCCCCCATCAGCCCCTGCTGCTGATGCCCCGCCCACCTCACCACAAACAGGAAACAGGTCTCCATGACGACAGCAGTCTCAGCAGCTCTGAAATGTGCTTCTGCTCATTCATTTCTCTAAAACATCAAAGATAAATCATCACAATTAGAACCTATGAACAGATTTTCAAGGTTTCCCTTTTGCTCAGAGTTGATGTTTACATTTTATTGACGTGACTGTAAACGTCCAGAAGATAAATGTGGTGAGAAGATGCTGCAAGGAGCCGAAGGTTGCTGTGAAGGTTTCTGCGTCTCTTTCAGCGTTGCTCCCCCAGAACGTGTGGTTTCACTGTTGCTAGGACACCATCACAGGAAGCACACAGCCGCAGCACAGGAAGTGATTTTATCGGTCTCGTCCCCACAGTCACACTCTGGCCTGCTGCACCTGCTCATCGTCTGCAACAGGTTCTCAGGCTGCAGAACCTTCCAGAAGACACCTGTGGACCCATTTAACAGGCCAGGTCTTCTGGCTTCTGCCCGCTCAGCAGCATCCACTCAGCTTCTTCTCAGCACCTTCATGGGGCACAAATTAGTCAGTAAAATCCCTTCTGGAAGGGGATCAACAGGATCGGCTCAAATCAGCATTTCCCTTCTAACAATAGTTGATATTTAAAACCCGTTTGGAAGCATCTCCACAGGATCTTCAGCAACGTGAGTTGTGATGGAGGCCCCAAGATTCAGGTCAGGATTATGAAGTCAGTGACCAGATAAACCAGAACAACTGCTCTTCATCTTTAGGCCACTTTAGCAAACTAGAGAAAAGCACTGGGCGCTGTGGGGCTTTGATGTTTCAGATCAAAGTCTCTCTGGAGTCTATGTTACCAACTGAATCAGCTCTTCCTTGGTCCACCATCAGCGCCTCCTAAAGACATTAAATTCCGGCCGTGCCGTGACCTCCTTGGCGGGGTCAGAAGTGTCTTTTCGACTCTTCCAGTATTTCAGAAACATTTTTAAGAAACGGCGCTACCGTGTGGCCACTTCCGGGAGGGCACGCGGCTCTGGTGACGTCATCCTTGCGGGACCTGCGTGGTTTTCGACATGAAAACAACCCGACATGTGGACACATCTGTGTTCACGGCATGAATCCAGGGTTCCATTGCAACATTTTCACAAGTATAACCTTAGTACTGATTCGGTCGTCATTACCGCCACCAAACCGGCGTTTGTCTGTGAACAAAGTAACTCTCAAAGTTATCGACGGATTATAATGAAATTAAAATGAATTTTCCGGCTTCTGGAGGGTCCTTGGCTTTGATCTGAATTGCGTTTATCATAACTGTCTTTGAACAAAAGCAACCTTTAATTTTCCTGATGGGCAGCATGTTGAGACATTAGTGTTCTGACGATTAGCATCCCTTCTGCTAAGCTAACAACTTAACTTGATTTTACATTTTGCTGACCATAGTCTTTGACATTTATCTACACGGCGTCGCAAAATTAGAAAACTCGCAACTTAGAGGCAAAATACGACTTTAAAGACACTTCTTAATTCACCATCTACTCGGTCTGACCAAAACAACCGAGACTACAAGACCGTGTTGTCAACTTCCTGTCGCAGCAAACGGAAGGTGCATTGCATGCCGGGTCATGTAGTCCACTGGATAAAACGATAGCTTATTTCGGTCATTTAATTGTAGGTGTGAGTTAAGCTAAAGGGGTGCCGTTGTATAATGCAGTACATATATTAATGACCGTGCTACAGCGAGGCCTTCACATTGGGACGTCAATCTATTTTAAGCCGTTATAGCTGAGGACTACAACTCCCAGGAAGTTCCCGTCCAAACGTAGTTACGTCGAGCAAAGATCGGCTGCGAGACGAGCAAACAGTCGCTTCCGTGTTGTTCTTGTGTTATTCTGGCAAATAAATGTCATTAACGAAGTGGAAGCTTGTTTCGCAGCTTCGTCCGAGCTTCACTGCGACGATTCTGTGAAGCTGAAGATCAGTTTCGACCTCTACGCTCGACATGTCGCTGCTGCTCAGCTCTAAGAAAAAAGATAAACGGATTCTGTCGGGTACCTGCCCGGACCCGAAATGCCAGGCGAGGCTCTTCTTCCCAGCTCACGGCTCCGTTAGCATCGAGTGCACCGACTGCGGACAAAGACACGAGCAGAAGAACCTGCTAAATGTGGAAGAAGTCACGGATCCAGATGTCGTGCTTCATAATCTGCTCAGAAACGCCCTGCTCGGCGTCACCGGGGCCCCGAAGAAAGGCACGGAGCTGGTGAAAGTGATGGGTCTGTCCAACTACCACTGCAAGCTGCTGTCCCCGCTGCTCACCAGGTACGGCATGGACAGGCAGACCGGCAAGGCCCAGCTGCTGCGGGACATGAACCAGGGAGAGGTGTTCGACTGCTCGCTGTTGGGGGACAGAGCCTTCCTGATCGAACCGGAACATGTCTCCACCATGGGCTATGGGAAAGACCGGTCCGGGAGCCTCATTTATCTCCACGACACCCTGGAAGAGGTGAAGAAGTCCAACGGTAACGGAGAGTGTCTCATACCGGTCCACGTGGACGGAGATGGGCACTGCCTGGTCCATGCTGTGTCCAGAGCTCTGGTGGGCCGGGAACTGTTCTGGCACGCTCTGAGGGAGAACCTGAAACAGAACTTCAAGCAGAACCTGGACCACTACAAGGCTCTTTTTCAGGATTTCATCGACGCTGCAGAATGGGAGGACATCATCACCGAGTGCGACCCCTTGTTCGTCCCGCCTGAAGGCGTCCCGCTCGGACTGCGCAATATTCATATTTTTGGGCTGGCCAATGTCCTCCACCGGCCCATCATCTTGCTGGACTCGCTGAGCGGGATGAGAAGCTCTGGAGACTATTCCGCGACCTTTCTGCCGGGACTGGTGGCCGAGGACCAGTGCAGAGGAAAAGACGGGAAGCTCAACAAACCCATCTGCATCGCCTGGAGCAGCTCTGGCAGGAACCACTACATCCCCCTGGTGGGCATCAAGAACAGCGTGCTGCCCAAGCTGCCGGCCCGCCTGCTGCCCAAGGCCTGGGGCGTCCCCCAGGAGCTCATCAGGAGGTACATCAAGCTGGAGCCAGACGGGAGCTGCGTGATCGGCGGCGACCGCAGCTTGCAGGATAAATACCTGATGCGGCTGGTCAATGCCATGGAGGAGGTGTTCATGGAGAAGCACAAAATCCACCCGGCGCTGGTGGCCGACGTGCACCAGTACGTCTTCAGACGGACCGGCGTGATCGGCGTGCAGCCGGAGGAGGTGACCGAGGCCGCCAAGAAGTTGGTGTTGGAGAAGAGGCTGCACCGCTGCCTGAACTGCAGCGCCCTGGTGGAGCTCCACGTGCCGCAGGACTGGCTGGGCCCGGGGGGGAAGCTCTACAACCTGGCCAAGTCCACCCACGGCCAGCTGCGGGTGGACAAGAACTACAGCTTCCCCCTCAACAACCTGGTCTGCTCCTACGACCCCCAGCAGGACGTCCTGGTCCCGGACTACACGCTGAGTTCCCTCAACACCTGCACCTGGTGCCACGGCACGTCGGTGCGCCACATCCACGGCAACGGCTCCGTCGTCTACCTGGACGGGGACAGAACCAGCACCCGCTCGCAGGGCGGGAAGTGCGGCTGCGGCTTCAAGCACTTTTGGGAGGGCAGAGAATACGACAACCTGCCCGAGGCCTTCCCCATCACGCTGGAGTGGGGGGGGCGGCAGGTGAGGGAGACGGTGTACTGGTTCCAGTACGAGATGGACTCCGCCCTCAACAGCAACGTGTACGACGTGGCCATGAAGCTGGTGACGAAGCATTTCCCCGGTGAGTTCGGCAGTGAGATCCTGGTGCAGAAGGTGGTCAACACCATCCTGCACCACACGGCCAAGAAGAACCCCGACGACTACAACCCGGTGAGCATCGAGCGGGCCCACGCGCAGCACGGCGCCCCCGACGCCCCGCCGGCCGACCCGCAGCCCCCCACTAAGATCATCCTGACGGGTCAGAAGGCGAAGACGCTGCACAAGGAGGAGCTGACGATGAGCCGGGCGGAGCGCAGCATCCAGCAGAGCATCGGCGAGCACGCCGCCGCCACGCAGAGGCGCCACACTGACAAGCTGAAGCAAGAGCAGCGAGGCGCCACGTCACCAGAGCCCGGCTCCCCTTCGGCCCCAGCCACGCCCACAAAATCCTCCCCCGCGGCCAATAAGGAGAAGAAGATCCGCGTGAGCACCAGCGACGGCCGGCAGGCCACGCTGACCCTGCAGGCCTCCACCACCTTCGCCGAGCTGCAGAAGGGCGTGGCCAGGCAGTTCGCCATCCCTCCGGAGCAGCAGTGCATCCGCTTCGGCTTCCCTCCCAAAGGGCTGGCGTCGCCGAGGGAGGGCGAGGAGAACGAGCCCGTGGCCCTGCAGCATGGCGACAGGGTGACCGTGGAGATCCTGAAGGGCCCCGACAAGAGCCCCGCCCCCTCCGAGGCCCGCGGGCGCCATGAGGCGAAGACTGAGGAGGCGCTGACGTCAGGCAGGACGAGCGGCCGCGAGCTGCAGGAGAGCATCGACCTGGAGATCTCCTCTCTGTGTCTCCTAGCAACCCTGATGGGTGAGTGACCGCCGGCTCCTCCCCCAGTCCCTCCCCAGCTCCTCCCCTAGCCCCTCCCCACTTTTCGATCATCTATTAATTGTTCTTGATTAGCTTTTAGTGACCTCAATCATCAAACATTCTCGGTAATAAAAACTATTCAGGTTAAAAAGGATTTGAAAACAAACTGTGAGTGTGTGTGTGAGTGTGTGTACGAGTGTGTGTGTGTGTGTGCGTGTGTGTGTGCGTGAGTGTGTGTGTGTGTACGAGTGTGTGTACGTGTGTGTGTGTGTACGAGTGTGTGTGTGTGTACGAGTGTGTGTACGAGTGTGTGTGTACGAGTGTGTAAGTGTGTGTACGTGTGTGTGTGTGTGTACGAGTGAGCTGACTCAGCCATCGGGAACAGTCCCTGTCTCACCTGCCAAAGGTCAAAGGTCACCTGTCAGACCCCAGTAAACAGCTGAACCTGGCGAACTGGCACCGCCCCCCCTCCGCTCCGCCAGCAGGGACCGCCGACCGGTCCCTGCGTCCCCCGGTCCCAGCGTCCCCCGGTCCCAGCGTCCCCCGGTCCCTGCGTCCCTGGTCCACCGGTCCCTGCGTCCCTGGTCCACTGGTCCCTGGTCCACTGGTCCCTGGTCCCCCGGTCCCTGGTCCACCGGTCCACTTGAGGCTGCTGCTGTGTCCCCCTTGGTTGACCTTGTCCCTCTTCTTCCAGGTGAGGACGTGTGGTCCTACGCCAAGACGCTGCCACACCTGTTCCAGAGGGGCGGAGTCTTCTACAACATCGTGATGAAGGACATGGGTGGGTTCGTGTGTGTGTGTCGCTCACGTGTGTCGGTCACGTGTGTCGGTCACGTGTGTCGCTCACGTGTGTCGCTCACGTGTGTCGCTCACGTGTGTCGGTCACGTGTGTCGGTCACGTGTGTCGGTCACGTGTGTCGCTCACGTGTGTCGCTCACGTGTGTCGCTCACGTGTGTCGGTCACGTGTGTCGCTCACGTGTGTCGCTCACGTGTGTCGGTCAGGAGCTGCAGGGGTGAGACGCAGTCCCATTCTGGTGTGTTTCAGGTCTGATGGACGGGAAACACTGCACCTTGCCGCACCTGAGCGGGAAAACCTTCGTCTACAACGCGGCGGACGAGCGCCTGGAGCTGTGCGTGGACGCCGCCGGGCACTTCCAGATCGGCCCTGACGTGGAGGAGCGCGTGAAGGGGGCGCTGGTGCAGGTTGGCGCCAGGGGCAGCAGAGAGGGAAGCCCCGCCCACAGCGTCCTGCGGCTGGGCAGCGGCGGCGTCGTCCGTAAGAAGGAGCAGAATGTGGCGGCGTTCCAAGGTAAAGGCCACTCCCTGGGCAGCGCCGGCGGCTCCTCCCCTCCTGAGCACCGGCCTATCACGCGCCAGCACAGCAGCGGCACGGACCTCAGCGCCAGCGTCTCCAGGGGGGCCCCCGACCTGTCCCAGATCCCCGAGGACACCACGCGGGAGCTGGTGCGCATGGCGCCGGGATTTGTCACCACCAAGGACGGCCGCGGCGTCGACCCCAGCGTGATGGAGCAGCAGCGGCGGAAGCTGCAGGAGATGGTGTCGTCCATCCAGGCCTCCATGGAGCGCCACCTGAAGGAGCAGATGGGCGGCGGCAAGAGCGGCGAGGAGGCCGCGGCCGGGGAGCCTGGGAAGGCGGAGCTAAAGACGGAAGAACTGGAGGAGATGGAGAGCCAGCCCGCTGAGCAGAGCGGCGCGGCGGAGCCCATGGATCACTCCTGATGGGAGCTGAGGCCCCGCCCCTCCCCGCCACGCCACGCCACCGTCCTGCTCCCCGCCTGCTCCCTGGGCTCCTGCTGGTCTCACAGGGACGGGATCCGGCGCCAGAAGGCCCAGAACCGCCCGAGAACAACACTAACGACAGCAACGCCTTTTTTATTCCCGACAGACACTTTTCTTTGGGAGGCGCCGCTGCGGTTCGTCCAGCAGGGGGCAGCGCTGCTCTGGTTTTAGTTGGAACTGTCCCGCTGTGGTTCTCGGCCCCAAGTCGCTCGTGCAAAATCTCTTTTAACATCTAACATCTTGCTTTTAATGAGAATCCAGGTTTTTACCCTGGAATGCGTTTGGAGTTGGATTTTATTTTGTGGATCAGGTCTGACGAGATGATGAAGTTCTGCGTTTATATTTAATTTCAAAAGTTCTGGTATTAAAACCTACAACAAATAGAAGAATCTTCCACTATTGGGCCGGCTTAGCCTAAAGCTATGCTTCTTTATGCTAAGCTAAGCTATCTGAACGACTCCACATCTCAATGCTGCCAGTTAAAAATGTAGATTTGCTGCCACTTTATAGGTTTTATTCCCATTAAACTTTATCGCTTTTTCACGAGTCTTTACAAATGGCACCGCAGCCATTCAACAGGGCGTCCAGGGAAGGAGATGCATGCTAACGTTAGCTTGGCATACGTCTTTGTTGCATCAGAACGAGGCCGCTGCTGTGACGGACTTGAAGGGTGACCACTAACGATGCCCTAATCAGCTGTAAATTCTTGTAGCATATTTGAAACGTGTACATAAACGTGTCCGGATTGTTTTCTGCTTTGACATCCTGTTCTTTTGTTACCTTCTCGTCGGTTTGCTAAAACAGTGATGCAGCTGTGACGTTGCTGTTCGCATGTGTGGATTTTCAACCCAGAATAAAATCACTTCTGTCACCTTCCTCTCTCCTCTCAATGTCTCTGAAATACCATCGCTGCTGTTAGCAGTGTAGCGGTTAGCAGTGTAGCGGCTAGCTGGCTGCTACCTGTTTAGAATATGAATATAAACCTTTAGATGTGCAAAGGTTTCTGAAACATGAACAGAAATCATCACAACACCCGAAACCACAGAAAAGGTTCTTCTGCTGGAGAACCTTTGATCATATTTCCTGAACTGGATCAGCACTGAGACCTGGGAGACGCCCGCTGTCACCGTCCTGACAGACGCAGCGTGTGTGAGGGGCACGTGCACGTGCACGTGCACGCAGGACGTCGACGGCAGGAACCAGCACGCAGATCTGATGCTGCACGTGAGTCACTGAGGAAAACGTGATTTAGTCTTCAAATGTTCCCAAATCCAGTTCATGACTGGTGGCTCGGGTGTGTGTGTGTGTGTGGGGGGGGGCAGGGGGGGCAGGGGGGGGGGGGGGGGTCTGGGTAAATTTAGCCAACACAGGTCAGCTGTTCAGTCGGCTGTTTAACGTTTGTTATTCTGGTTAAGCCGGATCAACGTCCCAGTAGGAAACGACCAACAATTAAAAACTAGCTTAGCTAGCTTCTCTGTTCTATATCCATATGTTCTATGACAGTGGTGCTACGCTGGCTACGTTGCTACGCTGGCTACGGTGCTACGCTGGCTACGGTGCTACGCTGGCTACGTTGCTACGCTGGCTACGGTGCTACGCTGGCTACGGTGCTACGCTAACGTCTGGTTCTCCAGGATGCTGCAGCTGTGTAAAGTCACCGGGTCCCTGCTCATCGGGAACGCTCGCTCAGCCTGCAGCGACCAGCTGGTTGAGCAGGAGGGGGTGACGCTCTGCATCAACGTGTCCCGGCAACAGCCGTTCCCCGCCAACCACGCCGTCCAGAGGCTGCAGATCCCGGTCTACGATGACCCCAACGAAGACCTTTACAGCCACTTTGACGGCTGCGCCGACGCCATCCAGGAGGAGGCGGAGCGTGGAGGTCACGCCCTCGTTTACTGCAAGAACGGGCGCAGCCGCTCGGCGACCATCTGCATCGCCTACCTGCTGAAACATCACAGGCTGACCCTGACCCAAGCCCTCCAGGTGGGCCACAGCACGCCCTTTACGTTACCCTGACTCTGTGGTTCTGGGGGCGGGGTTACAGTTGAAGGCGTTTTAGCGTATGGCTCCGCCCACTTTGGGGCTGAACACACGTGTTCTGTTTGGGTTCCAGACAGTGAAGGCGGCTCGTCATGTGATCGACCCAAACCCGGGTTTCCTGGCCCAGCTGAAGCGGTATGAACAGGAGCTGAACCAGTGCTGAGGGGGACCTGGACCAGCGGAGACCAGCGGGGCGGACCTCCAGGCTCTTGACCCTGAAGGTCCTCCATGGAACTGGAACTGTGGGCAGAACTCATCCCAGGTCCGGGTTTGTGAATCACCTTTGTAGAAACAACAGTCGTGACCAACAAAAAGCCCTTTTCCCTGAGGTCACCGGTACCCTACCTGGGGACACCAGGTAGGGTACCGGTGCTGCTGGGACCTGTGCTGCTGGGACAGTAATCCACCACCAGATCCTGCCAGATCTTTCATCATGGAGTGTTTAAGCAATAAAGGTGACGGTAGCCGTAGAAACAGAACCAGTTTTATTGTTTTGAACACGTTACATCAGTGTTTTACTGACTCTGGATCAGCCGGTTCAGGGGCGCTGGCGTTCTGCTGGACTGGTGTCCCAGTCTTCCCGGACTTTGTTGATCCAGTCTATGTAGTTGGACACTTTGGTGTAGACGCCCAACTTCTCCACGTTGCCACAGCCCTCGCCCCAGGACACCAGGCCAACCAGGAACCAGGTGTCTCTGTAGAGCGTGACCATGGGTCCGCCGCTGTCCCCCTCGCAGGCGTCCATTTTCTGGCCAACGATCCCAGCACAAAGCATGTTGCTGGTGATGTTGTAGTACATCTGCCCCCTGCAGGTGTCGGTGTCCACCAGCGGGACTTTAATGACGTTGAGGGCGGAGCTGTACCTGGAGCTCTCCAGGTCCTCTTTGCCCCAGCCGCTCACCACGGTCATGGTGCCGTTCTTGTTCAGCACCCGCTGGGCCAGGTGGCGCCCGGGCAGACAGACGGGGACGATGTAGTCCGAGAGGGGGGCGGGGGTCTCCAGACGCAGCAGGCTGATGTCATTGTCAGCTGACCTGCGGTTGTATTTTGGGTGTTTAAAGGTCTTGGTGACCTTCAAGGTGACCTCGGTTCCTTCAGCTCGGAGACGCTCATAGTCCCCTGGCAGCAGAGATCACAGGGTTCCATCAGGACACAGGTGAGCGACACTGGCAGCTACAGGAGCACGACAAGCATCGGCCAACAGAAGCCGTGTGGACGCTCACCGAGCCGCACTCTGAAGGTCAGGCTGTTCTCCAGGCAGTGGGCGGCGGTCAGGACCCAGCTCTCGTCGATGAGGACGCCTCCGCAGTGGAACTTCCCGACGGCGTTCAGCACGAGCACCTGCACACACGAGCACACGGCGAGGAGCGCGGTCAGCCCGGACACTCGTCTGTAACTCAGCGCCACCGCCAGGGGCCGCGCTGGGGGGGCCGCCTTCTCCAGGTGGAGGTGTTGCTACCTGCCAGGGGCTCTCTCCTTTCTTCCCCACCTCTCCACCCACCATCCAGGGCAGCAGACCATCGATGGATTTAGTGTACGACGAGCGTCCAATCAGCAGCTGACCACAGGAGGAGGGACCTGAGGCAGGTAAGTCCTGTCAGTACCACCATCAGAACCTCTACCAGCAGCAACCAGAACACCTGAGCAACCATCGCCCTCCCGTTGGGGGGGTGGCACCTTAGTCCATTGTGGACCTGCCTCCAGCCCCAGTGCAGACAACACACGGCAACAGGGGAAGGTTCCACCTTCAGAGCACTGCCGAGGCACTCTTGAGCAAGGTTCCCAACCCACGAAATGCCACGAATGGGCGACTCGCCCAGGGGTGGACCTGCCTTCGCCCGCACGCACGTGACCCGTGAGAGGAACAACGCGATGAAGAAGACGAGAGAAGACCTGATTGGTTAGGTCCAATGTCTCACCTTTGGGACGACATGTCCTGGAGTCGTCCTGCAGGTTGTAGCCGTTGACACAGCTGCAGCGCCTCGTCAGGCCGTCGGCGCCGTCGGTGCACTCGTGGTCACAGTTTCCGTTATCCAGTGAGCAGTTAGTGGCCGTCAGAGCTGGAGACCACAGCAGCACAATCAACAGCGCACATTTGTAGAACCACCAGCCGTGGGAGCGTGAGGCCGCGGCCTGACTGGCGAGGCCGGCGAGGGGCCGGCCTGACCGGCGAGGGGCCAGCGAGGCCCCGGCGAGGCCCCGGCGTGACCGGCATACGTCCGTATTCATCCATGAAGCGAGTCCAGGCTGGTTCAGATCTCCTGAAGAACAAACTGGACTTACGCTGGTCGCAGTATCTGCCCTCGTATCCATGGTTACAGCTACAGGCGTAGGCTTGGTACATATCCACGCAAGTTCCGTTGACACACATGTTGTTGTTACACTGGTTCCCATCTGGAAGCAGCTCATGATTACCCAGAATGCTCGGCAGGTGCAGATTAGGGAGAGAGCGGCGGTGCTCACCTGTGTACACCGTCCAGAACTCCAGCTGTAACCACAGAACAGACACAGGTGAAGAACAGGAGGCCACAGGTGAGACAGGCGTTTACCGCCACTCTTACTGTAGCTTCTCTGGTCTGGAAAATCTCTCGAGCTTCTTCAAAGTCACATTTCTCCTCCACACATTCCCGCTCCATCGACGGCGGTTTCAGCTCCTCCAGGAAGGAGTTGGCCGGCGGGAGCGGAGCAGCATGTGGGCGTCGGGGGCGTTCGAGAACACTGGAACACACGTCACAAGCGTCCGTCAACCTCAGCCACGGCCTCACGCCGCCAGAGCAAACCTCCGAGCACACGCCCACCTGACAGCCCCAGCACTGACGCCGACCACCACACGGCCACAGACGCACAGAGGACAGGGCGGAGCATGACCTCTGCCGGACCTGCAGCCAATCAGAAGCCAGCAGGTCTGAGCCAATCAGGTCACGTCCTGTTATTGATGAAGGTGGACGTTGACCTGACTCACCAAGACCAGAGAAGAAGAAGAAGGAGGAGGCCGGGAAAACTCTGGAAATACACACCTAAATCTGTCTGCAGACACACACCACACACACACACACACACACACACACACACACACACACACACACAAACACACACACACACACACACACTCACACACACACACACAGACACACACACACACACAACACACACACACACACAGACACACAGACACACACTCACACACACACAGACACACAACACACAGACACACAGAAACACACAAACACACACACACACACACACACACACACACACACAGATGAGCACCTTCACACAACAGAAGCATCAGAGCAGCACCACTGAGTCGTTACTCACCAGCCGATCGTCAGCAGAGTCTGACTGTTAATGACTGACAGGCCTGTTTACAGTCCACAGTCTGACCCCCGGGGGAGGGTAACGGGGGGGGGGGGGGTAACGGGGGGGAGGGTAACAGGGGGGGGGGAGGGTAACAGGAGGGGGGGTAACGGGGGGGTAACAGGAGGGGGGGTAACAGAGGGGAGGGTAACAGAGGGGAGGGGGGTATCAGGAGGGGGGGTAACAGGAGGGGAGGGGGGTATCAGAGGGGAGGGTTACAGGAGGGGAGGGGGTAACAGGAGGGGGGCGGGTATCAGAGGGGAGGGGGGCTAGAGCGGACACTGCAGTGCAATGATCTGCTGTTGCTGCAGATTTGCCCCCCACTGTGGAAACCAGGGCAGTTCTCGTCATGGACTCTTCACCTTGTGTGTCTGGGCAGAGTTTCCTCCTCTGGTTACTTTTGTCTTCAGTGATGCGATAAACCGGGACAAAAGAGGTCGTCTCTGGTTCCAGGGTCGGGGGGGGATCAGGTGATCAAAGATGGTGGCCACACCCAAACACCGCGACTGCTGTTGCTATGACAACAGCCTCAACATGAAGAGGGTGGGTGCTGACTGATAAGTGTCTCCTTTCTCCGTGAACTGGTTTCCAGTGAAGGAGGTCAGGTCTTCTTCTGCAGGACAATGAGGACGAGCGCCGGCCTTTGTCCAACCCTGCCTGATAAATGCTGCTGGTGTCCAGACGTCCCACACGTCTGTGGACACCCGTCTGGGCCGGAATGGTGAGTTGACGCGTCTTTTTATGTCCATAACGTAGTCGTGGATCTGGGCCATGTCCAGGTCTGAAAACCAGCTGAATACAAGACGAATTCTTGCAATTACGACTTTGAGGACGTGATTGTTAATGAGAGTTGAACTTTCGCTGACGATTCTAAACAGAATCTTTGACTGTCCTCTGCCCTCTGTCCTCTGCCCTCTGCCCTCTGCCCTCTGTCCTCTGCCCTCTGCCCTCTGCCCTCTGTCCTCTGCCTCTGTCCTCTGTCCTCTGCCTCTGTCCTCTGCCCTCTGCCCTCTGCCCTCTGTCCTCTGCCCTCTGCCCTCTGCCCTCTGCCTCTGTCCTCTGCCCTCTGCCCTCTGCCCTCTGTCCTCTGCCCTCTGCCCTCTGCCCTCTGCCCTCTGTCTCTGCCCTCTGCCTCTGCCTCTGTCCTCTGCCCTCTGCCCTCTGCCTCTGCCCTCTGCCCTCTGCCCTCTGTCCTCTGCCCTCTGCCCTCTGCCTCTGTCCTCTGCCCTCTGCCCTCTGCCCTCTGTCCTCTGTCCCCTGTCCCCTGTCCTCTGTCCCCTGTCCTCTGCCCTCTGTCCTCTGCCTCTGCCCTCTGCCCTCTGTCCTCTGCCCTCTGTCCTCTGTCCTCTGCCTCTGTCCTCTGCCCTCTGCCCTCTGCCCTCTGCCGTCTGCCCTCTGCCCTCTGCCCTCTGCCCTCTGCCCTCTGCCCTCTGCCTCTGTCCTCTGCCCTCTGTCCCCTGTCCCCTGTCCTCTGTCCTCTGCCCTCTGCCCTCTGCCCTCTGCCCTCTGCCTCTGTCCTCTGCCCTCTGCCCTCTGCCCTCTGCCTCTGTCCTCTGCCCTCTGCCCTCTGCCTCTGTCCTCTGCTCTTGCCTCTGCCCTCTGCCTCTGTCCTCTGCCCTCTGCCCTCTGCCCTCTGCCTCTGTCCTCTGCCCTCTGTCCCCTGTCCTCTGCCCTCTGTCCTCTGCCCTCTGCCCTCTGCCCTCTGCCTCTGTCCTCTGCCCTCTGCCCTCTGTCCTCTGTCCTCTGCCCTCTGCCTCTGCCCTCTGTCCTCTGCCCTCTGCCCTCTGTCCTCTGCCCTCTGCCCTCTGTCCTCTGCCCTCTGCCCTCTGTCCTCTGCCCTCTGCCCTCTGTCCTCTGCCCTCTGCCTCTCTGCCTCTGGCCTCTGCCCTCTGCCCTCTGTCCTCTGCCCTCTGCCCTCTGCCCTCTGTCCCCTGTCCTCTGTCCTTCCTCTGGACTCCCACCATCCTCCCCTCCCTTGTCCAGATGTTGTCCAGCCTGCTGGCCGTCCTCTTCCTTACGTCCCCAAGCTTAGCTATGATCCCATCTTATGCTAGTCGAATGGACTCCAGCCAGGAGGACCGAACCAGTCCGGACCCCAACACCCACTGGGCCGTGGCAGGTGACGGGGGGGTGCCAGCTGCCCAGGCCGGACCCCTAGCGATGCCTCCGCTGGGTAAACGTGGGCTGGACAGCACCACGTTTGAGGCCTCCAGTGCAGAAGTTCTTCCCATTCCTGACCCAACGATCTGTGACTGGCTGCTGAACGCACCGGTTCCCGTTCCAATTGACCAGATCCCCGTTTTCTGCCTCTGCTCACACTGTGAGGGCAGCATGGGGCCCAAAGGAGAGCGTGGGGACCGCGCCCCCCAGGTATCACTTCTGAGGGCAGCCAGCCCCTTACAGCATTGATTCTTTGAAGCGACAGGAAAACTGATGTGACTCTAAAACAGGTGCTGCAGGAAGTCCTGGAGGAAGAGGAATGACAGGGTTCAGAGGCCATCCAGGATTCGGGGGCCCTCAAGGGGTCAAAGGTGAATTATTCCACTTCACTTTTACTGACAACAACGTGGGAGTGGGCTCCATGGTCCTGGGCACCATGGTCCTGGGCACCATGGGAGTGGGCTCCATGGTCCTGGGCACCATGGGAGTGGGCTCCATGGTCCTGGGCACCGTGGTCCTGGGCACCGTGGTCCTGGGCACCGTGGTCCTGGGCACCGTGGGAGTCCTCATTCAGATCATCTCCCCTTCTTTTGTTTGTGCTCATCTTCACTTTGCAGGTCAGAAGGGAGAACTGGGAGAACAGGGGCAGACTGGATCTTCTGGGTTTCCTGGGATGAAGGGTGCACGCGGATTCAAAGGTGCGTTGGCCTCAGTAGGTCACATTTGCACTTGTGTTCCAGCCTAAAGTCGTTGTTCCTGAATGGCTCCTGAATGGCTCCTGAATGGCTCCTGAATGGCTCCTGAATGCTCCTGAATGGCTCCTGAATGGCTCCTGAATGCTCCTGAATGGCTCCTGAATGGCTCCTGAATGGTTCCTGAATGGCTCCTGAATGGCTCCTGAATGGCTCCTGAATGGCTCCTGAATGGCTCCTGAATGGTTCCTGAATGCTCCTGAATGGCTCCTGAATGACTCCTGAATGGCTCCTGAATGGTTCCTGAATGGCTCCTGAATGGCTCCTGAATGCTCCTGAATGGCTCCTGAATGGCTCCTGAATGGCTCCTGAATGGTTCCTGAATGGCTCCTGAATGGTTCCTGAATGCTCCTGAATGGCTCCTGAATGACTCCTGAATGGCTCCTGAATGGTTCCTGAATGGCTCCTGAATGGCTCCTGAATGCTCCTGAATGCTCCTGAATGGCTCCTGAATGGCTCCTGAATGGCTCCTGAATGTTCCTGAATGGCTCCTGAATGTGCCCCTCTTGATCAGCAGTGTTCATGACTGGCTGGAGTTCTGAGAACCTGCACTCATGTTGATCTTCTGTATTCTCAGGTGACAAAGGTGACGGAGGACTGATAGGACCTGCAGGTCCACTGGGTCCCCAAGGAGAGGCAGGGGAATGTCCTGCCTCCTGTGGAGGGGCCCTGGGACCACCCGGTCCACAAGGTGTGTCTGGACTAACTGGAGCCCGTGGCTTACCTGGAGTCCAAGGTCTGATTGGATCCAAAGGTCTGAAGGGTGAAAGAGGTGATGAGGGAAAACCAGGCATTCCTGGTCTGAATGGGCAGAAGGGGAGTCAGGGAGAACAGGGGGGGTGTGAGTGCACGGACGGGGAGGACGGCGCTGATGGCGCAGTGGGAGAAAAAGGAGCCAAAGGAGAGGACGGTAACCCTGGTGACCAGGGTCTTGATGGAAGCAGGGGGCAGAAGGGGGTGAAGGGTGAGCCGGGTGTGGGCGGGCTGCCTGGGCCTTGCTCCACTGTTTTCCAGTCTGCATTCTCTGCCTGTCTTAACCAGTCGTTTCCAGCTCAAAACCTTCCCGTTCCGTTCCCACGTGTCCTCACCAACCGGCAGGGCCACTTTGACCGGGTCAGAGGGGTCTACACGGCCCCCGTCAACGGCTCCTACGTCTTCAGCTTCCACCTGGCGGTTGCCGGTCGGGTTCTGAAAGTCGGCCTCTTCCATAACTTCTCCCCCTCGGTCAGGGTGACGGAAGGGGCCGACCAGTCAACCGCCAGCCACAGTGTCGCCCTCCACCTCACCCAGGGGGACCGAGTGTGGCTGCAGGTCAAAGATGCCACCACCAACGGCATGTACACGGACGGGGAGCGCTCCAGCACCTTCTCAGGGTATCTCCTGCACCCGGACTCCTGCGGAACGCCCAGAGGAAAATCCTTCATCCCAACCATGAAAGAGCTGCAGGAAGAATACAGCTGGGAGGGGCCAAGCGGGACCGCCGCCCCATCGCCATAGAGACCAGCAGCGTGTAGAACTGTACACTCCTTAAACCTTTCTAAACACAGCATCATTAGTGGCGTGTGTGTGTGTGTGTGTGTGCGTGTGTGTGTTGGTGTGTGTGTGGTGTGTGTGTGTGTGTGTGGTGTGTGTGTGTGTGTGTTGGTGTGTGTGTGTGTGGTGTGTGTGTGTGTGTGTGTGTGTGTGTATAGATGTGTGTGTGTGTGTGTATAGGTGTGTGTGTGTGTGCGTGTGTGTGTTGGTGTGTGTGGTGTGTGTGTGTGTGTATAGATGTGTGTGTGTACATACAAGTGCAAAAATGAGTGCAGATTCATTGTCTCAATGTGTGAATAGAGGTTTGGTCGTCATGGCGACAGCACAATAATCTCACACAAACTGTCCATTCAAACTTTGTGATTTAATGTTAATAATAGCAACAATGCTAATGGTACTAACAATAAAGGACGTGCACGCTCACTACGTTAGTGATCTGGTTGTTGGTGATGAAACAGACGTTCATCTACAGAAGCGATGCAAACATGAACAGCTGGACGCTCTTCACGACCTCCAGCGGAGCGAGCGGACGCGGTGGGAGGGCGGGGTCAGCTGTGCCTGGGGGAGGGGCCTATGAACAGCTCTAACCCTAACAGAACCAAGTCATTTCTCTTTGGGCATCATGTCATCAGCGCCTGACACGTTTCCCTCCTCCTCGTCATCCATCATGCCCTTCAGGTAGGAACGTTTGAACTCCTGGAACTCCATCTCCTCCTCCATCTCACTGTCAGCACAGGGCAGCAGCGTCACACACACAAGTACACACACCTCCATCAAACATGAACACATGAACACATGAACACAACACGGAGGTCTCTGAAGTAATATTGATCACTTCCAGCTGATCTCAGGTCTGTTTACCAGCGAGTTACATTCAGATTCCCATCAGTTTAACCAGCAACAAGCGCCACAGAACAAATGTCAGTGTAATAAAATACAGCATTCATTCATTCATTCATTCATTCATTCATTCATTCAATCATTCATTCATTCATTCTTTTTCATCTTCTTACCTCTCTCTCACTGAAAGCAGAAAACAAAAGCAGAAAAAACTGCTTAAAATGATGTTAAGCAAATAAAAAACACACCGAAGTCTCTTTTACTCATTCCCAGTAAGTCCATGAAAAAAGACAGGAAGTACGTGACGGCAGACAGGAAGTACGTGACGGCAGACAGGAAGTACGTGACGACAGACAGGAAGTACGGGATGATAGACAGGAATTACGTGATGACAGACAGGAAGTACGTGACGGCAGACAGGAAGTACGTGATGGCAGACAGGAAGTACATGATGACAGACAGGAAGTACGTGACGGCAGACAGGAAGTACGGGATGATAGACAGGAAGTACGTGATGGCAGACAGGAAGTATGTGATGACAGACAGGAAGTACGTGACGACAGACAGGAAGTATGTGACCACAGACAGGAAGTGATGCGATGTGATGCTCTCACCTGAATCGGGCTTAGGATGCATCAGTTTGAAAGGAACTTCCAGACCAACTTCACTGTAACACAAACATCAACACAAAGCTGAATGCAGTGAATAAAAATGAAAAAGGATGGATTATTGAAGCTCCACCCACCTTGATCCCATCATCCTTTGAGATGTCCAATGACAGACAAGAAAAAAAATATTTTTTAAGGAAGTGTATTTGTCTTTAAAACCACTGTTAGCTTTGCTAACTCGCAGATTTCCCCCTCTCATACAGTAATATTAAAAATGATTATACGTGTAAATGTCACAGTTGTGACTATTGAACTCATTATTAGCTTTTCAGGTGTCTTCCTCTTTAGAAACTTGAACACATTAAAATCATTAAAAGCGGATGCTAACCCTCCGATGACGAGCTTGACCATGACGCGGTACGAGACCATAATTCCCATCACTTCCTTCAGAACTCCTTCTTTGATCCTGAAACAGAAGGCGTCCGGCTGAAACTGTGGCTCTCGTATTTCAGAAGGTCTGCGTTTTCCTCACATGCTTGAAGACGCCAGATTTGTGTCCTCGTGCTTCAGCTTGCCATCCAGAGCAATGCCACGCCTCTCTCTGTTGTTGGCCAGCAGAGGCAGCAGAGAGTAGACCTTCTGCAGGGTTGCTCCTGGAGACACTGAGTCCCTGAGGTGTGGACGAGCAAACGCGTCAGCTACATGTTCGCCAACATTGATACACCATCTCTAGCACAGATGCTAAACCCTCAGCTACAGATTCATCTGTCAGTGGTGTTACTGGGGTTGGACAGTGTGTCCCAGCAGATGTCTGCAGAAGAAGACGCACCCGGTTTCCTCGATGGCGACACATTTGACGTAGCTATCGTTAGAATACAGGACCACGTTGGCCACCTGTTCCACTGAGGACGACAGGAGACACCAGTTTACCATCAGGCAGGAAGTCACCTCCCCGGAATTTCAAACAGGAAGTTACCTGAGACAATAATGTTCTTGACATTCTTGCTGGAGTTGTTGGAGACATTGACGTAAACCTTGATGGGCTCACCGTGGTAATAGACCTGGAAGCAAAATGGCCACAGTCAGGTGACTCCCGGTAAACTGGGAGGAAAAATTACTCTGCTACAACTTTATCGTTTGACATCTGACACAGGTGACTCACACCTGCCACAGGTGACTCACGCCTGTCACAGGTGACTCACACCTGTCACAGGTGACTCACATCTGTCACAGGTGACTCACATCTGTCAAACGTGACTCACACCTGTCACAGGTGACTCACATCTGTCAAACGTGACTCACACCTGTCACAGGTGACTCACATCTGTCACACGTGACTCACACCTGTCACAGGTGACTCACGCCTGCCACAGGTGACTCACACCTGTCAAACGTGACTCACACCTGTCACAGGTGACTCACATCTGTCACAGGTGACTCACACCTGTGTTCTTGTGGCAGATGTTTACAGAACACATCAGTTTCTTGATTGCCGTGACCTCTGACCTCTTTGTCCAGGCTGGTCTGCACATGCAGCGGTTTATCCGACATCACGAAGTCCCGGGTGGTTTCAACAGAGGGCGCCACTCCGTCCGTGTCGGGGGCGAACTGGACCTTCCTGATCATCAGCTTCACTGAGCTCCTGCACATCCCAATGCAACTTTATTTACACAGCAGCACGGACACCGGGGACAGGACCCCTGCTGTGGGCACGAGCTTCGGAAATAAACATCGAATCTGAGCAAAAGTGAGTCTCTATTTTTCCGTTTTGCTCTTTGATCTCACCGTTTGCGAACTTTAGCGTCTTGGCTCTCGGCGCTGAACGCTTTGATCTCAAACTCAACGGCACATTGCTGCGGACAGGAGAAAGAGAGGAGGAGGAGGAGTGTCACCACCAGCCAGGTTCACATTTCATGGAACTCTTCTTCTGGTTTTTACCTTGCCGACATCCTGAGGTGCTGGCTGGAGAGCCACTGAGCAAGGCAGGTTGTCAGGAAACTGAGGAGCAAAGAGAAGGTCCATCAGGTGAATCAAGTCGATTCCCGAGTGAAGGTGCTTTTACCATCAGTCAGTCAGGGACCAGAGCTGGATCAGGTCCAGTCTGAGTCACTGAAGAACCAGTTTGAGACCTTAACCACTTGATGGAGGACGTAATTCCGTGTGATGCAGAGATTTGAAGGGAACAAACCTCTCACTCGGACCGTTTTACCCTGGCTGACCAATCACGGCTCACCTCAAAGAAGAACGGGTAGGCGTGGTCGCCCAGCTTGCGAAGCAGCTTGGCCTGGACCTTGGTGTGGGTGGCCTTGTCGCGGTCCTGCAGAGGTGGGTACACCTGTCTGGTGGACAGGTACAGCTCTCTGTGGAAGGCAATGCCCATCACGTCCATGTCGTCTCTGCCGTACCGGAAGGTGCAGGACAGGGTGACGAAGACTGTGGAGGAAGATGCACCACACACCTCAACACTCCTGACCTATTCTAGACGCGTCTGCAGCGAGGATGATCCCAGGTGACCTCCACGGCTTCATTCAGCAACAATCCAGAACATAAGGAGTCTGGAGCTGATGAAGAGCTACCAACACCTGTGGAGGCCTGGCCCAGGGGTGGGGGAGGGGGGTACCTTTTCTTCCCTGGAGAGCCTCAGGATCAATGATGATGACGCCATCTGTTGGGGAACATTAGTGGAAGCACATGACCGTCCGCAGCAGCAGGAGACATTTGGCCTGGAATGAAGAAGCTGTCCTCACCAACTGGATCCACACAGTCCACACGATCCACAAAGTCTCTCTTTCCTAAATAAACGCCCACCTGAAGCCAAAGAACACGAAGGTCAGTGAGGTCACTGTTGAACATGCTGACCGTTGTTCCTGTCTCAGGAGGATTTGGTTCCATCTAGTGGTGTTGCTACACATGACACGTGTCCCCAAGCCCCTCCCCTTTTAGCCTCAGAGGTTTATCTGAGGGTTTAATGTGAAATAGTTGGATGAGGTGCTCAAAGACCGAGAAGAAGCGTGAGCAGAACCAACAGGTTCCTGTCTGTTGTGGGCGGGGACACGTGCTGGACCGGACCCACCGCCCTGCTTAGGGACGGGGTCACGCGTGATCCTGCACGAGCCGGTTCCAATGCTGCAGCTCTGAGCTCCACACTGTCTCTCTTCGACCCCACAGACGCTACTCACCGACTTGTCCTTGGAAATCTTCTTGAAAACGATATTCTTAGAGCTCATTTTGGTTTGAATGGGCAGAAGAAGCAGCAGGTTCCTGAGACAAAAGGTTAAAGGTCAGTAAAAACCTGGCCGTGGCTCTGTCTGTCTCCAAATTCATCTCAGGGAAATTAAAGACATTTGAAATTTTCTGCTACAGAATTTGGCCCAAACTTGACATACGACGGGGGCGTGGTCTCAGTCACAGAGGCCACGCCCCCGACACCACGCCTGGGGGGGTGGGCGTGGCCTCTGAAACGCGCAGCTGGAGAGATCAACTTAATGCGCTCATAAACGTTCGTAAAAGAGAAATCATGAACTGAAAGTGTTGGTGAACATTCTGGGTCCTGCAGGTCCTGGACCTCCGTGTGGGTTCTTCTCCAGTCCTGACTGGACTCACACCAGTCAGGACTGGAGAAGAACTGGAGAAAGCACACAGAGGTCCAGTCGACCGGCTGAGCAGGACAGCTGGATCAAAGGGGATCCGGTCAAATTTAAGAGCTCTTTAACATGTGGATCACACATAAATCACACACACGAATCATAAACTCACCTGAGGAAGGGAGGCTGAGCTGTGCCGGATCCTGGGGCAGAAGCTCTATTTGTAGACCTCCTGCGGTCCCTCTGCTCAGCCAATCAGGAGCAGCCCCCCCCCCACACACACACACACACACACTCACAGGATTGAAGCTGGATTCTCCTCAGTCAGCAAACAGCAGCAGATTAGAACCTCATCACATCAAAATGTTGCTGTTATTGGTCTTTATTTCAGGTTGGGTATGTGTGTGTGTGTGTGTGTGTGTGTGTGTGTGTGTGTGTGGTGTGTGTGTGTGGTGTGTGTGTGAGTGTGTGCGTGCGTGTGAGTGTGTGTGTGGGGGGGTGAGTGAGTGTGTGTGTGAGTGTGTGTGTGGGGGGGTGAGTGTGTGTGTGTGTGTGTGTGTGTGGTGGGTGTGTGTGTGTGAGTAGGGTGTGAGTGAGTGTGTGTGTGGGGGGGGGTGAGTGAGTGTGTGTGTGTGTGGTGTGTGTGTGAGTAGGGTGTGAGTGAGTGTGTGTGTGTGTGGGGGGGTGAGTGAGTGAGTGTGTGTGTGAGTGTGTGTGTGTGTGGGGGGGGGGTTGGGGTGTGTGTGTGTGTGTGTGTGTGTGTGTGCGTGTGTGTGCGTGTGTTTGTGTGTGTTTGTGCTCCACAGATAATCAGATGGGGATTTAATAATCCACAGTTCTGCCTGTCAGCAGGTAAACAGTTGGATTACTGACCTGCAGCTCCTCCATTATCAAACAGGAGATTTACTCACACACACACACACACTCACAGACACACACACACACACACACACACACACACACAGACACACACACAGACACACACACACACACTCTCACACACACACACACATTTTGTCTGCTCATTTAGCTTTAGAGTTTCTTTCTCACAAAGAAGCTGAGATGTACGACAAGCGTTGGATTAAAAATCTGCACCTTTATTAATCACCAATAATTCTTCACTCATTCCAACGAACCTAATTTCTGATTTTCACCTCAGAACTTTAAAAAAATAAGCAAATATTGCGAAAGGACAGGAAACAGTACAGGTGTGTGTTTGGGCTCAGACGGGTCACGCTTCAGACGTACGCTCGTCCTGAGTTGGCATCAGACTTGGCTGTGGCCGTGTAGACCTTCGCTGGGGCGTTTCCATAGTAACCGCTGCCAAACAAAACACAGAGCGTTTAAAAACATCAACACACCGAAGCTGATGATGAGCGACCAGGTGAGCAGAGGAACGTCGTACCCTTTCTTTCCTGGAGGTGACGCTCTCCTACAGGCGGAGCACAGGAGGCCTCCGCCCAGCACACTCAGAGCGGCTCCGCCCCATCCCAGGAACAGCCCCGTCCCCAGCTCAAACCTGCGGCCACAGAGTCAGGAAAGGTGAGAAGGTGTGAGTGAGCAGCACGATGGCCGCGGGGTGTGCGGACACTGACTTCATGCCGCCGGAGAACGGGTCGTAGAAGTCCTGCACCACCCTGTAGGCGTACCAGGAGACGGCGATGATACAGCAGAGACCTGCAAGAGTCAGAAGGCGAGTCAGTGGCTGCTCTCCCCCCTCCGGGGGCGAACGGAGAGGATCCCGTGTGGCTGTGCGCAGACTCGCCTCCCAGCATGCTCAGGATGCCTCCGGTACCCGCGATCTTGGCCTTGGACTCCTCGGTGGTCGAACCGATCTTGATGCACTTGAGTCCCAGCAGAGCGACGATCATGGCGGCGAGTCCGAAAAGCAGCGAGATGATCATCAGAGCGCGACACGCCTGCACGTGACCTGCGAACAGAGGACGCCTGTGTTGATAAATCACCGCCACAGGGGGGCGACAGAGAGCTGAGCCAGGGTGCTCAGAGGAGGCGGCTGCAGGGCAGTTAGCCGTTAGCCGTTAGCCGTTAGTCGTTAGCCGTTAGTCGTTAGTCGTTTCACTCAATCAGCTCAAACTCTCATGACGTGAACCGGAAATATCAAAACCTGCTGATGAAAAGAGACGCACAAAAGAGAACCTCACTGTTTTATTAAAGACGTAACAATGTAACGAGCATTCAACCTAAGTATGTGCAGACCTTTGGTGAAGGTTAGCTTGTTGCTCGGCCTTTAGCCAGAAAAGCAGCTAGAACAAAGAAAAGTGAAAGCGTTGTTTGTTCGGCTGTGCTGCAGAGACGAGGCGCCATAAAAACCCTGCGCTCCTCTTTATGATCCTCCCAGTTTCAGCCCAACAGAAACCAATAAAAGGATCAATCATCTTAATGAACACTTCCTGTTCACCAGTTCTGACCAATCACAGGCCACTAAAGGTTCAGGACATTTCCTTTGTCCTCCAGCATGTGTGTGTCCCACCGGACACTAGGTGAGCGCGGGCTGATGCTAGCCAGCATGCTAAGACTCGTTCCCAGTAACCTTTTAAAGAGGAACAGCTCTCAGCATGTGAAACATCGGGGAGGTGACCCAGATTAGTTCGCCACCGTCGGACTTTCCTCCATTTTAGAGGAGCTGGAGAACAAAATGGTGCCCGAGATGATGTCATGCAGCACAGAGGCCTCAGAACTGGTGCCGCTGGGCGTCCTGGCCTAGGTCCCTGACCGAGCTGAGGGTTGGGGTGGTCAGATGGTCTGAAGCGTCCACAGCGGGAGCCTGACCTCACTAATCACGCGTTAGTCATTAACCTTTCCTGTTTAGAGGATCAAAGCGCGACTGTCTGTGATGGCGGAGGATTCGCTAAATCGGGCCGGTTCGGCGGCGGTTCGTCTTACTTGGCAGGCCGAGCAGGGACTCGAAGTCTCGACACTCGGCGATGCCGGCGCTGTTTTCGGCGCAGGAGTGCCACAAGTTCTCAAACTGCCTCAGAGAAATGATGACGCTTCCAGACACGGTGGAGATCTTCCAGTAGTCGTTGGCCAGCGCCGCTCCAGTGACCAGCCAGCTGATGATGCACATGATGAACCCGGTGGCTTCCAAAGCTGTCGACATGATGGCGGCGTTTCCAGAGACACGTTAACGGCAAAGGAGAACGCTCGCTGCCTCTTCAGACAAACTGTCGTGTGGCTCCAACGGGAGGACTTTAACCTGCAGCAGGGGCCATAAATGAGCCGCTCCCTGTCGCTCCCTACATGGTGATGGTGAGGATGAGGATGATGATGATGGTGGCGGTGGCCACGCCCACACACATCATGTTCATCTGACCCAAACGTCCCCAGCTCTGCCCTTATCTCAGGATTAGAGTTCCCCAGAGTCCAGATTAATGTGGGATTAGTGTAAGGCAACTTTGACCTTTGACCTCTTCGAGGGCATTTTGGTTGTATTTGAGCTTCAGGGAGGAAAGTGGACCAGGATGTTCTGAACGTCCTGAGGTGGAGGTTCCTCTGAGGGTTCCAGGACAGAAGGAGCCAACGGAGAACCTTGGGAGGGAAGTCAAGAGACAACCGGCGTTTTTGGCTGGTGACATCATCATCATCGTCATCGTCATCGTCATCATCATCACCATCGTCATCATCGTTGATGATGTTTTTGTGGATTCTAAATCAGACGTTTCAGTTCTTTTGTACGATCTTCTGCTCTTTATGACGGATGAAGGTTAATGTTTGATAGTCATGAAGTCCAAAGTCTGGCAGAAACATGATCACGTGATCACATGATCACGTGATCACAGCGCGGCGGTTTAAAAAACACAGATTCCCACAGCAAAGGTGTCTTTTCTCCTCGGTCTTGTGTTTAAAGATGTTGGATGAATCACGCGGACCCGCAGCAACCCCCATCAAACTGCTGATGTGATTGACAGCTGGTTACCGCGGCAACGCGGCAACTGTCCAAAACAACATCCAACAAGAGTGGTGACCTCATTTTCACCAGTGTATTTAGAAGAAGCCACGCCCACCATGTCATTGGTGGGCGTGGTCTGTCCAAGTAAACTTCCTGTAACAGATTTTGTTGTTTGTTGATGTAAAAGGGAAACAGCCTGTGCAAATAATGAACAGGAAGTGAGCCTGCTGACGGGGACGGGGGTCCCCTGCTGCGTGGGGACACACGTCTTCTGTCTTTTGTTCACCTTTAACGTTTCCTGTGTGTCGGCCTTCAGCTGCCAGACGTGTTTCTATTGGCAGCGAAACCTTTAAAGTTCCAGCTGGAAGAAGCCAAACCAGCCTGACCAGATCCAGCAGTCAGGAAACAGGCTGGCGAACATGGAGGATGTTCAGAGAGACAACGTCCACACCGAGAAGTAAGGAGCGACCCACCTGAGCCACCTGGGCCACCTGGGCCCACCTGAGCCACCTGACCCACCTGAGCCACCTGGCCCACCTGAGCCAGGACTGGACATGGTTACCATGGAGACCAGCCGGCTGCTGCTGCTGCTCCTAACGCTGAAGATGAGGCTGGGTCTCCAGGACGGTGAGTCCATTTTCAGTTTGGTCCGTTTTTACGCGCTACAGAGACCCAGAAGCGACTCTGACATGTAAACACACCTGCTGACCTCAAAGGTTCTTCATGTCTTAACTCGGCAGGTGTGTTTTCGCAGATGTTGCGTTTGGAAATGTTTGAATATTTTGAATGTGCAAAACCTGCTGAACCGGCCGCGTCCACAGGCATTTGGACGCCGTCCTCTCCCCGCCATGTTCACATGGACTCGGTGAACATGAGGCATGTGCTCGGGTGGCTCCCCCTGCAGGACAACTGCAGCACTACAGTCCTCTACAGCGTTCAGTTTCAGGGGTGAGTCCCACACTGATGACATCATCAACAGGAGCCACACGAGCCTCCATATTGGATTCTGTTGAGTCCCGTTAGCCTCCGAGACCTTGATGCTTGTGTTTCAGGGAGTTTGAGCTGATGGTTCTGAACGGCAGCTGGGTCAATGCCCATGACTGTCAGCTAACACCTGAAACCAGCTGTGACCTGACCTCTGACCTGGGCTCTGACTCTGACTACAACCTCCGGGTCAGAGCCCACTGCGGGTCTCAGACGTCGGCGTGGGCCAAAGCCAGCTCGCCGTTCAATCGCCGAGACAGTGAGAACAAACACAGTGGGAAAGACGTGAAGACGAGCGTTTTCAACATGGCAGCCGTGTTTTCACTTGGCAGCGTTTGTCACGGCGCCGCTGCTGGAGGTGACGTCGGAGAGGGGCGGTCTGCAGGTGTCCATCAGTAAACCCCCAGGAAATGCTGTCGTCACGGTAACCAGCTGGAAGCGCGGCGACGAGCTGCAGGTGACCGTTTTCTTCCCCCTGAATTCTTCTCGTTCCTCCGTCCTTCGTTACCCATAATTCCTCTCTAGCAGAAGGTGATCCCGCTGGAACCTGAGCAGACGCTGCTGCACATCGCCGCCCTGCAGGTGGGAGGAGAGTACTGCGTCAGAGCGCAGGTGCTGCTGGGCACACGCAGCAGCACCTCAGACACACACTGTGTGTTCGTCACACACACAGGTACACACGCTCGTGCACACGCACGTGCACACACAGGTACACACGCTCATGTCTATCTATCACGTCCATCTATCTGTCCATCCATCCATCCATCCATCCAACTATCATCCATCCATCCAACCACCATCCATCCAACCACCATCCATCCATCATCCATCCATCCATCCATCCATCCAACCACCATCCATCCATCCATCCATCCACCCATCTATCCATCCATCCATCCATCCATATCACCGTTATTACTAGTTGTCATAGCAACAATCACAACTGGCAGGTTTCAACCTTTTTTGGTTGTATTCCAGATTCTGGCTTGTGGAAAACTGTGACCACGGTCGTCGTGACTGCTGCCGTCATGGCAACGCTGTTGGCCGTGTTGTTCTGGTCCATCAGTCGGTGCCGCCCAGGCGACTGTCAGACGTTTTTCCAGAAAGAGGCGCTGCCGCCATCGCTGGTACGACCGGAAATGGGAGCTTCGGTTGGAAACCATGAAAAATGAGAATCTTTCCTCTGATTCCCCCCACAGTTAAACTGGGATGTGAGCATCATGACCAGCCCTGAGGGGGCGGAGCCTCTGGAGGCCGTCAGCGTGATGTTGGTGGTGTTGAGCACCAAGGATGTGAGATGATGAAGAGGTTCTGCTGATGGACCATGAAGCTGCCACATCCAGAAGCAGACAGAAAGTTCCATCCAGATTGTTGTTTTTTAAGAAGCTGTTTTCACACTCAACAGATGAAGAGTTGGAGGGGTCAACGGGGTCAACGGGGTCGTCTCTTTAACCGACCCCTGGTGGGGGGAGCCAACCGTTAAAGGGGTCACAGCTGAAGCAGCTCAACTCTTCTATGCTTCTATTATGACGACCACCACTGTTCTGGACGGTTCTGGTGGACGGTTCTGGTGGACCTCTCTGCAGGTCCAGCCAAGGCCAGTCTGGCACCACAGAATTAAACCATCAAACGAAGAGTTTGAGAGAAGAATAAAGTTTCAAGGCCTGACTTTGACTAGTTTATTACCACTGTACAACTGCAGAACAAACGGTGGTGGTGCAGGTGGACCGGGTCCTGGCCCGAGCTCCACCGCTGGACCGGGTCCTGGCCCGAGCTCCACCGCTGGACCGGGTCCTGGCCCGAGCTCCACCGGTTCCTAACAAACCCTGTGAGATGTAAATCCCTGCTAAAGCTTCAGCTTTACTCTGTATGAAGCACACGTAGCATTTACATTAGCACCATATAAAGTTCTAACTGCCCCCACGTGTCCATTGTGTCATTGTGTCATTGGTTACGAAGCTGATGTGACTGTGGGGGGGCTGTTCAGCAACACTAGCAGGGCAGGAAGATGAAGGGGGGGGGGCTGTAACCAGGAACATCTGTAAATCAAACATGGAGGCAGGTTGATGAACTTTATTAGCAGAGCAGCCGGAGGAACGGCGCCGCGACCTTGAACACACGACTGGACATAAATAAGCATCAGGACGGGCTGATGTGTAACAGACAGGACAGAAGTACTGAAACCAGCCAGTCAGGAGAAAAGCTCAGCGCTGCCTTCGGCCACAGGCACAGGAGATCAGGGGTGAAGGACCAGTGCCGTTTCAAAGCCCCGCCCCCTCCTCGCCACGGGGGTTTCTGGGAGTGGAGCAGGTAACAGAAAGAGGGACGAGGGCTGCAGCATCCATCAAACCTCCAGATTCTCCTCACAGAACCTTTGTGTGGAGAACAGGAGCGAGGAGGACCTTGGTGGTGGCAGCCAGGACCTGTTCAGGAGTCCTGAGCGTTGTCTCTGTCCAGACCTGAACCCAGACCTGAACCCAGACCTGAACCCAGACCTGAACCCAGACCTGAACCCAGACCTGATGGACACGCTCCGGTTCTGCAGCACCACCGCTGCCGTAGATCTGAGGGGGAAGGAACCTGCTTATTCTTCAACAGAACCGTGCTCAGCTGTTCTGGAGCAGAGAAATGAAAGAAACCAGAGGAATGAGGGGAAAAGAAGGAGCCAAGCATGTCTGCACAGGTCCTGGTCCCACTTCTGCTACGGTGGCTCCAAACTGAGCCAGGATGAGGGGCCCCAGCCTCCCTCAGTACCCCAGGTCCAGCTGGATGTGGTGTTCAAAGATGGCGATGAGCAGCATGATGGCGAACCCCAGCAGGATGCCGGTGTTCTGCAGCAGGAAGAAGCCGCAGTGGCTGAAGCCCTGGTCGCCGGCGTCGTTGTGCAGCATCTCCGGCATCTGAGGGACACAAAGGCCGCAGGGTCACGACCTCTCACGACAGCTGAGCGGCGTGAGACCCGCGTGTGTGCGGGGACAGGGTGTCCTCAGGCTGGAGGACGTGCACTCACCATGTCCACCAGGGCCACATACATGAAGAGTCCAGCCGTGAGAGCAAAGATCCACATGGAGATGTTCTCAGCGTAGTGTCCAATCAGGATGCCCGTCACCAGGCCCAGATACGCCATCATGGCCGACAGCGCGTTGTACAGGATGGCCTGGCGCACCGTCATGCCGGCCTTCAGGAGCACCGCAAAGTCTCCTGGGACAAGTGAAGGAGGCGAGAACACACATTCAGAAAGTCTCCAGATAACCACGCGCCTCCGTCACCGGGGGGAACGTATCGTTAAGCTAACGGAAGCTCCGCCCTGATTTATGGCTCTTATGGGAACGTTCGAAGCATGGCGGCGCCGACGTCTGGGGAGGCCAGACGTGCTCTGCCTGGACACGTTTGAGACTTCAAATGTTTGGTCCAGGACGTTGGAGCCTCAACCATGTTAACGTCCACGTTGTGTTTGTCTGCGTGGTTCATAACGTGGCCACGCCCACCCTCCTCGCCGCCGAAGGCTCCTCCTACCAAAACGGCAGAATCCAGTGGTCACTTTTAAGGTTCTTACCTAATTCGTGAGGCAGCTCATGACAGAAAACGGCCACGGAGGTGCTGAGGCCACTGGAGAGACCCTCGGTGAAGGCGGCGCCTGCGGGACGAGAGAGCGGAGAGCTACAGCGCTGACAACACATCTGGAATCCGCTCAGCCGAGGAGGAGGATGAAGCAACAGAAGTCATGTGATCTGATGACTGAGGCGTCTCTCACCGATGGCCAGGCCGTCGCTGAAGTTGTGTAACCCGTCTCCCATGATGACCATCCAGGCCAGCGTGGCGATGCCGGCCTGCTGGAAGTGCTGCTCCGAGTAGGAGTGGGCGTGGCTGTGAGGGTGGTGGTTCTGGGAGTGGTGGTGGTGCAGGATGTGGTGGTAGTCATGGTGATGGTGATGCAAGCTGTCGGTCTGGCCCACCGTGTCGTGGAAGTGCGAGTGACACTTGTTCTCGCAGTCCTCCGCGCTGTAGGCCTCCACGCCCGGGGACACGGCAGCGGCCTGCGGCGCCAGCATCACCTGTTCCTCCTCCGCCACGCCGCTCTGCAGGCCACTGGTGTGGTCAGCAAAGATGCTGGCGCCGTTGGTCTCCACATCTGGAGGACGGCAGACAGATGTGTCACGGAACTGGCCACTGGGACACCACTGGGACACCACTGGGCCACCACTGGGTCACCACTGGGACACAACCACTGGGACACCACTGGGCCACCACTGGGCCACCACTGGGATGGGACACCACTGGGACACCACTGGGATGGGACACCACTGGGACACCACTGGGACACCACTGGGTCACCCCTGGGCCACCACTGGGACACCACTGGGACACCACTGGGACACCACTGGGTCACCACTGGGTCACCACTGGGCCACCACTGGGCCACCACTGGGCCACCACTGGGTCACCACTGGGACACCACTGGGACACCACTGGGCCACCACTGGGCCACCACTGGGTCACCACAACTGGGTCACCACTGGGACACCACTGGGTCACCACTGGGACACCACTGGGACACCACTGGGTCACCACTGGGTCACCACTGGGCCACCACTGGGCCCCTCAGGCTCTTCAGGGCGTCGACAGTCAGTGTCAGAGGTCAGAGGTCAGGACGTCTCACCGTCGCTCGGCTTCATGTCGTTCTCCTCCAGAGCCGGCTGCTTCTCTGGATCCAGTTTGTCCTTCTGATCCCACTTCCTCTGGATCTGTGCACAACGTTAGAGCACAAACACACGTTCAGGTAGCTTAGCGTTGCCATGGAGACGGCACGTGTCGGTAAACCCCGGAACGTTTCTAAAACCTTCTGCTTCTTGTCTTTGTAGATCTTCCCCAGGGTGAGAAAGTGTTCGATCAGGAACATGAGGTAGACTCCGGCCAGAGCCGTCAGACCCTTCCACACCGCATCCAGGTCTTCGGAGTGCTCGGCGTGGCTGTGGTGGTCCCCCCAGGAGCCCAGCACCGCGTCCTCAGTGGGGTGATGGTGGCCCCCCTGAGACTGGAGGACACAAGTCACACAGCGGGGTCAGCGTGGAGAGCACGGAGCTTTCCAGCAGCACCTGAATGCATCGTTACAGCCGGAGAAAACGTGGAGAATCATCGTGTTTCAAACATCTGGACGCATCCGGGGAACATCTGGCCCCGGCCGGAGGGCTGAGGCTCCGCCTCCCAGAGGGGCTTCCTGTCTCCACGGGGCCAGACTCACGTGTGGGATGAGATGGAGCAGGGCGTCGCCGCTCAGCGTGCCCACAGCCAGCGCCACCAGGAAGCTGAGCAGGAACTTGAAGAAGACCTTTCCCATGAGAGGGATGAGGACGATGCCGAGCAGCGAGAGCAGGCTGATGACGGTGATGGAGATGAAGCCGCCCAGCCACGCTGCAGACACACAAGAGGGATGAGGTTCCTCCTCACGCCAAATGCTCTGGCAACGCCAGCGGCTCGTGGGCGGGCTCACCGATAGTGATGCTTTTGCCACCGTCTCCCGAGTGATCACCGTGGTCATGGTGTGACTTGTTGCCGTGGTGACTGTGACGATGTTTATGGTCTGAAAAAGACCATAAAGCCACTCATTTTCGATTCAATTATCCCCACCACACAAAGCACGACGCCCCGTTGCTCCCTGGTCTAAACTCCGCCCCTTCTCGCTACTTCCTGATCGCCCAACAACAACCAACTTGTCTCCAGTCAGGTTCCACCAGCTGGTACCTGTCTGGTCTCCTCCAGCTGCGCGTGCGTGCACGATGCACGCGCCCTCGTCGATCTGGTGGAGGAGGGCGGGGCAGAGCAGGCTGAAGTCATCCAAGGACACACCCACTTCCTGAGACATCCCATGAGAGGAGAGGATGGTGGAGGCGTTGAGACACTGTAAAGGGTTCGGGTGAGAGGTCAGGAGCTGTTGGAGCTTCAGCAGCTCAGACACTCAGAGCTTCAGCCGCCCACCTCTGCTGCACCTGAGCTCAGGTTCAGCGTCACGCGCTCCGCGTCACCGAGGTCGTGGTCGTCGTGGTGACCCTCGCCGTGGTCGTCGTGGTGACCCTCGCCGTGGTCGTGGTGGTGGTCGTGTGGAGGGTCGTGCTGGTGTTGTTGGTCTGGTTGCTTGTGACGTTGAATCGTAGCGTTCCTGATGTGGTCCAACCCAACGGTTCGCAGGAGACGCCTCAGGCCGTCCAGGGAGATGGTTCCATTCTCTCCGTACCTACGGGAGGTCAAAGGTCACGGCCAAGGCTCATGCCACAGGTCAGTGTGATGAGGGTGTAGTTACCTGTTGAACAGCGCCTCCAGGTGGCGTCTCTGGCTCTGCTGGGCGGCGCTGGGGTCGACCACGGACGAGAGCCGGTCCGGCGGGCTGGTGGCCGCGCTGCAGTTGGAGCTCGCTGATGTGGCGTGTTGAGCTAAACTCACAGCGAGGAAAATCACCGCGGCAACGACAGCTCGGCGCCTCTTCTGCTCCATCGGTCTGTCGGGACAACAAACAATCAGCCCTGATTCCAGAAGCCCAGCAGGACCTGACCCCCAACACGCAACAGTGGCAGGAAAAACTGCCCTTTAACAGGAAGAAACCCGGAGCAGGACCAGGCTCATGTGGGGGGGGGCTCCTAAACGGTGGACAGGTTCAGCAGAGCCACCCGCTCCAGACATCCCAGCAGCTGGGTTTCAGTTTGTGGACAGATGGACGGAGGAGGAGACGCTGGGTCCCTTAGACTAAGCCAGATCTAGATCCCGTCGGGGGAGTTTCTACCAGCATTAAACATCTTCTCCAGTGGAGAGATAAAACCTCCAGAAACCTCTGAAGTGTCACCTTCACTGCTGCTGCTGCTGTAATTTGAGCCGAGTGTTCTGACATTAATCCTGAGAATTACTGTATTCACACAAGACTTTAGGAGCGAGCGTGGGACCATGTTGGGAGGGATTAAGCTGGAGGCCACATCCAGACCTCTGATTATCGGACCTGCTGCAAACAGCCATTACTGCTGTGACTGTACAGGTGCTTCACCACACAAAAGTACTTTTGACAAAGTAGAACTTGAGAAACGAAGAAGTACTTTCAAAGGAAGTTATTTTAAAAGAGCATTTGAGTTCGTAAATTCAGACCAACTGAGCGGACTTTTAATAGGAGCTGAAATGGAAAGTTCTACAGGGAAAACGCCCCCCCTCAGAAACAGCTGCTACCAGACCCAAACCCCAAACTGAGACGGTGCTGATGCGAGTGAAGTGATCAGTGATCGGGGATCAGTGATCAGTGATCAGTGATCGATCATCTTCCACAAGCACCGCGGCCGTAAAGTGCAGCTAGCCGAGCTTCGTGTGTCGCTTCGGCATCATCCGGGCGGCTGCGGCCCAGGCCGGGGCCTCTTCCCCCGCCGAGGCTCGGCCCAACTTCCCAGCCGTGTGTCCCGCACAGACGGGGCCGTGTGTCCCGCACAGACGGGGCCGTGCGGGGCCGTGCGGACCCGCTCCGGAGGTAAACACTGGCACGTTGGGCTCTGCGCCCCGCACCACCCCGGTGCCGTGTGCACAAAGACGGCGAACCCGGAAACTGCAGCCGCGCGCTGCCGCCGCCGTGCGGAGCGGACGTGATCTGCCTCGTGCTGCGACCGAAAACACGCCAAAATGTTGTGTGTGGCGGAGACTTACAGGCGATGGAGCCGCTGGTTTCCTTCCGATCCGGATCAAGTGCGAAAGGTTTGCGATGTCGCTGCGACACGAAGCTCTAAAGCGCCGAAAAGATATGGGCAGTGCTGCCTTCAGGGTCTGTGGGAAATCACAGCCACGAGCGGCGAAGGGAAGGAGGGAACGCAAAGGGGCGGTAACCAAGCGTGACGTCACCGCACGGCCAGCCCATAATTACCCCGGCCGAGGGGTAATTATGATGGCCCGTCACCAAAAGTGACTAATCAGAGGTTATAAAGAGGTTTCAGTGAAATGTTGATCATGGGAAAAGAAAGAGGCGCTTCGGTGACCTTCCAGGTTACCGTGGTTACCGTCACATCCAGGATTTTCCAGGGTCACGCAAATAAGATCCAACAGCAAACATGATGATCAAGGGATCTAAGAGGCTTCGTCCCTTAATCGTCTAAGGATCAGAGCCAAGCGGACGCTCCCAAACTTTGGAACATCAGAACCGACACTTAAAGCCTCTTTTATTCCTAACTTTTAATTTTTAAAGTGCTTTATCAATGACAAAAGGAGCAGCTGGGAGGTCAGAGGTTCTAGTAGGTTATGCTAGATATTTATATTCATACAGACGCTGTAATTATAAAACCTGCAGGTTTTTAATACACAACCATTCCTGTAAAAGGAGAGAGCCGAGGTGTTGATCCAAAGACCTTTAGGGGCTCAGCATTGGTCGGTAAACTAACCCTAACCCTATCGACTCATTAAAGGAAACCTGCTCAAAAGCACTCGGGCAGCCGCTCAGTGAGGCTAAAACGTGACGGAATGATTTAGATCACGAGTTAATGATTGTTCGTTAGTGGTTGGTGGTGTTTACACTCGGAGTGGTTTTCGGATTGATACGATTTATCTGGTGTGTGTGCGCGTGTGTGTGTGTGTGTCTGTGTGTGTGCGCCTGTGTGCTGAGATAACAGCGAGTGTGTAGAGTTACCAACCACGCCTAATAACCAAACACGTCCTCCATTCTGGGAGCAGCAGGACACATTTCTGTGTCCACAGGCCGACTCACATGTGGAGCTACGGTGGCCCAGAAGGTTCCAGACTCAAACCACCATCACAGACGTCTGTAGCTACAGAACCGTCAGGAGGACACGTCCTTCCGTCAGGACAGAGAGGACCTCAAGGACTCTCCTGCAGCTCCTTGTGTCACTGCCATATGTTTGGTTTCCATGGAAACCTGAACCAAACAGGCACTTTATGAGGTCCACCTGTTCGTTTGCTGGTTAACGCAAATGTGTCATCAACCAATCACAGGGCAGCAACTTTGAGACCAGCTCAGACCGGCTGATTAATGGATTTTCACCCTGAAGGGTTAAAAAATCGACGCTGAAGTTAAAACGCCGCGTTTGCTAACGCTCAGCCGACCCTTCAGACCCAGTTTTAGTTGTGACTCCTCATATAATCACCTGATAAAATCATTCTCATGTGCTGGTGTGTGTTGCTGAATGTTCTCATTGTCCTGACTGCTCACTGCTAATGCTAATGCTAATGCTGTGTGTTGTGCAGAGATAAGCTAGAATAAGTGGCGCTGTTGTGGTTACGACGGGGTCCATGCCGTTCTGTCTTCTGTTTGAGACGTCCCTAATCTGGGCCCTCTGGTGTCTCACGTCCTTGAGGTTCTGGAACAGGAGAACCCGTTCCAGAACACCAGATACGTGCAGGAGCTCAGAGCTGTATCTCTGAGAAGATTCCTGATTAGAGGTTAAGAACTGGCTGTTCCCTGACGGCTGGAGACGTCATCCCACGTCTGGAGACGTGCAGCTTCCTGGAGACCCGAGGAGCCTCCGCCGGGACTTCCAGTCGCCTGATTGTGGTTTGTGACGTCCCACTAAAGTATCTTGGATTCTAACCTTGAATCCTTTGGCTGATGTTGGTTTGAGTCCACTTTAAAGGTGCCTTCTGAACGTGAGGTCTGGTTCTCTCAAGGTTCCAAGTCCTGTCAACCACCCACAACCATCTCCAGGGAGGCCCCACGGGGCTGAGTGAGGAGCTCTGAGAGGACTCAGAACCTTTGGGAATGGGATGCTGATCAGGTTATGTACTACGCCAAACTGTCGGTTCCTGAAGCATCTTTGGTTGTTACTTCACACCGATACCTGCTCCGATCCTTTAAAATGGATTAATAAGCAGGTTTAGATCAGCAGAACAAACGTGACACAAAATATTTGCTCTTAAAACTGAAAAATAAAGCAAAACAGGGAACTTCAAACACATCCTGGAGAAATTCCAACCTTTGGTTTCCTGCTGCCCCCGCGGGGATTTGAACCCACAACTGCTGTGTCCAAGGCCACGCGATGATGGCGCGGAGCTACTTTCTGGCCGGCGGTGGTGGAAAGATCTGGAAGGAGATCTTTCGATCTTCAGACCAACGCGGGTCCAGGATTTCTCAGGAGGACTCGGCTGTTCCAGGTCCAGGTGGGTTCCAGAGTGTCAGAGCCACATTGTGGGGTCTGAACTCGGCTCCGTGCTGACTTCCTCCACCAGCTTCCTCCTCTTCATGGCTTGGTTCTCACCCCTCTTCAGCGCTGAAGATGGTCCAGCGCAGACGACCACTGACTCCCAACTGAGCGACAGGGGTTCCAACCCCAAGGTAGGCCCGGCAATAAGCCTCCAACTAACCAGAACTAACCAGAACTACCAAAAACTAAACCAACCGAAAAACAAAGCTTCAAATAAACAAAACCAAAACTAAAACAACAAAAACCAAAAAAAAACCAAAACTGAACCAACAAAAGCCTCAAAAAAACTAAACCAACAAAAGCCTCAAAAAAAAAAAAAAACTAAACTAAAACAACAAAAATCTCAAAACAAAACTGAACCAACAAAAGCCTCAAAAAAACTAAACCAACAAAAGCCTCAAAAAAAAAAAAAACTAAACTAAAACAACAAAAATCTCAAAACAAAACTGAACCAACAAAAGCCTCAAAAAAAAAAAAACTAAACCAACAAAAACCTCAAAAAAACAAAAACTCAAATAAACCAAAAACTCAAACCAAACCCGTCGCATTTCCGGATCGTCGCGCGTTGCGTTCGCTCGTTGCATTTGTAGCTGAGGAGCATCTGAACAGGTGAGTTCCCTTCCTTCTTTTTCCTTTTCCACTGAAACTGCGCCCCCTACCGGCGACGAGAGGTGCGACTGCTTCCATCTACAAACGTTGAGATCTCGCACACCACACACACCACACACACACCACACACACACACACACACACACACCACACACACACCACACACACACACCACACACCACACCACACACACACACCACACACCACACACACACACTGTGGGGGTAAATTAGAGACATTAGAGCAGGAGGAGCATCAGGACCAGAGCTGAAGTCCACAACAGGTGAAGCTCTGGTGACGTTCCAGCTTTGGAACAGAACCCCCCCCCCCCCCCCCCTCTCTCCCCCATCTCTCCTCCCCCCTCCCTGCCCCCCCCCCCCCCCCCCACCTTAACTGTTCTTTCTTTTGGATGAGATTTTCTCCTCTGATGATCCTTTAACCCTTTTAACCAATTAGGGAGAACCAGCAGGAACCTCCATAAATTAGTAACCTGATTAGTTCTGGTCATCTGCCGTCTCTCCCTTTCATCCTCTTTGATGTTGCCCCCCCCCCCCCCAACAGAACCATCAGCAGCTGTTGATTGATTGATTACACTGATTATTGGTGTTGATCGATCATTGTGATCCCTGATCGATGACCACTGTTGCGTTTGGATTTGAGTGTGCGCGCGCGCGTTCGTGTAGGGGCGTGCACGTCAGGAAGGAGCTGTCAGGTACCGGAACCCGACTGAAGCGTCTCTTTTCTGGACACGCGCTGCTTTTTCTCTTCTTCTCGGCACGAGCAGACGAGCACGCGTTGAAGCTCGAAGGAAACACTTTACGGCAGGACTTTACGGCAGCTGCTAAACGCGACACAATCCGTTTCCAGGCCACTTCGGCGCATGCGCCCCGGACACGCGCGCATTACGGGCCGTGCGCGATCTGTCCCTTTAACACGAGTGCATCAGCGACTTTCTACACGGTTCCGCAGAGTTTAAGCTTCAAATCGCGAATGTCACGTGTTGTTTGTGTGATATAAACCCCGAAACTTTCTAACATTGTTTTGATTTAATACACCAACTCTGGAAAATGTCCAAAAAGCCAAAAATACAGAACCCAGTCATGTGGTCCTTAAACACTATCTTTTCTATCCTTTCTTCATACAAAAGATTGTTGGTTGGTTTTAATTATCTGTTTATTGAATTAGTTGGTTTATTTTGACGTTTATTATTTTGAAGATGTTTCTATGTCTTGAGTTTATCTGTTTCGCTCTCAATTAAAACGGGGTCGTAAAACTTGGCGCATGCGCAGAAGCGTTCTGGCTCCAATCAGGTTCCGGGTTCAGATCGGGCACTGACAGGGAGTGTCGCATCCCCCCGCCGCCCCCCCGCCGCCCCCCCTCTCTCTTTGTTGTGGTTGCATCCTTCTCGTGCCGCCTCCTCCTCCTCAGCCCCGGATCGGGACCAGTCGGGCCCTCAGAGCGGACCTTCGGTGGCGAAGATGCTGCCTCCTCCCTGGAGGACCAGGAGCGCCTCAGAGGCTCCTTGAACGGGCCGTGGAGGAGCGACTCCCGCACGTCCTCACCGCGCCTCCTTTCCTTCTTGCGGGAGGCGGCGCTCACCGCAGATCGCTGGTTATCGACCGCAAACGAGCGCGGGCTCCGGAGGCTGGATCAGCACCATCTGCGGGATCAGCACCATCACCTGCTCCTCCTCAACATGGGGTCCAGGCCCGGGCTCGTGCTGTACCTGCTGTCCGCGTGTCTGCTCGTTCCGCTGCACCTGCCAGAGGCGCGAGCGTCCTACCACCCGCAGAGCGGAGAGTGCAGAGGCCGGAAGGACTGTTCAGGTACCGCTGCGGGGCCGTGCGGGGCTGTGCGGGGCCGTGTCTCCACACTCCCATCATTCCTTCAGTGACGCCAGAAAGATCAAATAATCCGGCATTTTCGAACCTGCAGAATCTGTCTATCTATCTATCTATCTATCTATCTATCTATCTATCTATCTATCTATCTGTCTGTCTGTCTGTCTGTCTGTCTGTCTGTCTGTCTGTCTGTCTGTCTATCTATCTATCTATCTATCTGTCTATCTGTCTGTCTGTCTGTCTGTCTGTCTGTCTGTCTGTCTGTCTGTCTATCTATCTATCTATCTATCTATCTATCTGTCTGTCTATCTATCTATCTGTCTATCTATCTATCTATCTGTCTGTCTATCTATCTATCTGTCTATCTATCTATCTATCTGTCTATCTATCTATCTATCTATCTGTCTGTCTGTCTATCCTTCCCTTCCTCCATCCCTCCTTCCTTCCCTTCCTCCATCTCTTCCTTCCCTCCCCCCTTCCCTCCTTCTTCCCTCCCTCTCTCCTTCCCCCCTCTCCCTCCTTGCCCCTTCCCTCTCTCCTTCCTCCCTCCCTCTCTTCCCTCCCTTCCTCCCTCTCTCCCTCCCCCCTTCCCTCTCTCCTCCCTTCCTCCCTCCTCCCTCCCTTCCTCCTCTCTCCCTCCTCCCTCCCTCCCCCCTCCCTCCCTCCTTCCCTCCCTCCTCCCTCCTTCCCTCCCTCCCTCCTTCCCTCCCTCCCTCCTCCTCTCTCCTTCCTTTCTCCCTCCCTCCCTCCTTCCCTCCCTCCCTCCCTCTTTTTTCCTCCTCCCCTCCTCCCTTCCTCCCTCCCTCCTTCCTTCCCTCCCTCTCTCCTCCCTCCCTTCCTCCTTCCTTCCCTCCCTCCCTCCCTCCCTCCCTCCCTCTCTCCTCTCTCCCTCCCTCCCCCCTCCCTCTCTCCTTCCTCCCTCCCTCCTCCTTCCTCCCTCTCTCCCTCCCCCCTTCCCTCTCTCCTCCCTTCCTCCTTCATTCCTTCCCTCCCTCCCTCTCTCCCTCCCTCCCTCCTTCCTTCCTTCCTCCCTCTCTCCCTCCTCCTCCTCTCTCCCTCTCTCCCTCCCTCCCTCCTTCATTCCTTTCCTCCCTCTCTCCCTCCTCCTCTCTCCCTCCCCCCTTCCCTCCTTCTTCCCTCCCTCTCTCCTTCCTCCCTCCTCCCTCCCTCCTCCCTCCCTCCCTCCCTCTCTCCTCCCTCCCTCCCCCCAGACCAGATGACCATTTATCTGTAAATCCTCATTCTTCTTGCTCTCAGCTCAGCCAGGATCAGTCGTCCTGAGTCCTCCTGGTTTTATCCTCTTGAATCTCTGGGCTGATCTTTGGGGGGGGGGGGGGGGAGGAGGTCTTCTTCTTCTGCCATTTATCCTCCACCAACAGGTCCGGGTGGTCAGAACCACCTCTCTGTCATCTAGATCAGCAGTGCTGGGTGGGCGGGGTTAATGGAACTGTTAGCATGCTAATATGTGCTAGCAGCATCTTTTTCCCCTCTAAAGTGTCCAATGTTGGGGGGGGAGGGAGGGAGGGAGGGAGGGAAGGAAGGAAGGAGAGAGGGAAGGAAGGAACGAGGGGGGGAGGTGGGGAGGAGGAGGAGGAGATGTTCAGGTTTCATGTTTTATTCAAAGGCTGCAGAACAGAGAAAAGCTCCTGACACACAAACTCATCCTGCTGCTTCAGAACATTTCAAACCAGCTGAGAGGGCGGAGCCTCACCCAGGTGAGCACAGGTGACCACCAGCACCTTCATCACCACGGCTGCTCTCAGGCCGACAGACCAGAGCCGAGTCATGGAGACACGTGTTGGGACCGCTCACTGGCGCGCACACACACACACACACACACACACGCACACACACACACGCACGCACGCACACACACACACACGCACGCACGCGCGCACGCACACACGCACGCACGCACACACACACACACGCACGCACACACACACACGCACACACACACACGCACACACACACACACACGCACACACTCGTGCAGGATCTTCTGCTGGGATGTATTGTATTTGGTTTCCTGAAAGTGAGGATGAAATAGGAGGGAAACGCTGCCATCATGAGCATCATGAGGAGCTGAGAGGAGCTGAGAGGAGCATCATGAGGAGCTGAGAGGAGCATCATGAGAGGAGCTGAGAGGAGCATCATGAGGAGCATCATGAGGAGCTGAGAGGAGCATCATGAGGAGCATCATGAGGAGCTGAGAGGAGCATCATGAGCTGCAGTACCAGGGGCGACCAGTGGTGGCAGCACTGACTCAGTTTAGGCACCAGTTCACCTCCATCTTCTCACCAGTTTATCAAACTGTATTTTTGAGGAGCCGTTCACCTGTGTCACCTGCTGGCCACCACCTGTCTGATGTACGTCTGTGTCTGGTGCAGATCACCCAGAGAGGAAGAGCGACCTGAGGGTCTGTGACGACTCCACCTGCCGCTTCGGCGGCGTCTGCAGAGACGACGGCGCTCAGCTCAGATGTGTGTGTCAGTTTCAGGTAGGAACCGTGGTCACATGATGGTTGGCATGGTTAGGCTGTCAGGTCCAGACCATAAAGGACAGTCCGGCCCAGCCCGGTCCAGTCCGGCCCAGCCCGGTCCAGTCCGGTCCAGCCTGGTCGAGTCTGGTCCGGTCCAGTCCGGTCATCAGTTTGTGATATTGGTTCCACTTCTGTGTTTTGGCGCCCTCTTGTGGCCAGGCCGAGTTATTTGGCCCTTTGGTTTGTGAAAGAACATTTGGAACCGCAGGACGTGAACTGGTCCCAGAACACCTGTGTCTCTGTCCACAGTGTCACAAACACTACGTCCCCGTGTGCGGCTCCAACGGGGACACCTACCAGAACGAGTGCTACAGGCAGCAGGCAGCCTGCAAGCAGCAGCGGCTCATCTCCAGGGTGTCTGACGGGCCCTGCTCTGTGGGTGGGTGTCACAGCACTAACTCCTCCCAGGTGGGCGGGGTCAGACAGGCAGGAGGACAGGGACAAGCAGTCAGGTGGGCGGGGTCAGACAGGCAGGAGGACAGGGTCAAGCAGTCAGGTGGGCGGGGTCAGACAGGCAGGAGGACAGTCCAGGGGGTGGAGTCAGACCGTCAGGAGGACAGTCCAGGGGGCGTGGTCAGACAGACAGGATGGTAGTCCAGGGGGTGGAGTCAGACAGACAGGAGGGTAGTCCAGGGGGTGGAGTCAGACCGTCAAGAGGGCAGTCCAGGGGGCGTGGCCAGAAAGACAGGAGGGTCGTCCAGAGGGTGGAGTCAGACAGACAGGAGGGTAGACCAGGGGGCGGGTCAAGGCGCAGCAGGTGGGCTCCTGTCCCAGGTCAAATAAAAGCGTTGTTCTTGTGTCTTCACAGATCCAGGATCAGGCTCTGGAGATGGTGACGGTGAGTTTAGAGCGTCTGACCAGTGCTGACGCCTCGGTGAAGCCGCCGGGGGTCAGAGGAAGACCAGCGGTCACCAAAATAAAAGCACATCGGCCATTTCTTGACAGGTTTTCTTTACCTGTGCTCACAGATGACGAGGGTTCTGCTCCTGACGTGGGGAAGAAGTTCACCAAGTGCAGCACCTGTAAATACGGAGCGGAGTGTGACGAGGACTCTGAAGACGTCTGGTGAGCAAATGCTGCTACATGCTAGCAGTCATCAGGTTCACCTGTGCCAGGACGCTCACACCTGCTGCTGCCTGATTACAGGTGTATATGTAACATCGACTGCAGCGGCCACAACGAAAACCCCGTTTGTGCCACTGACGGGAACTCCTACAACAACCCGTGTCTGGTCCGAGAAGCATCCTGCATGAAACAAGAGCAGATCGACGTCAAACACCTGGGCAGGTGTACAGGTGAGAAGCATCATAAGCACGATGGCGTGATCCTCTAACCCCGCCCCCTTCCTGATCCTGTAGCCAGAGCAGAAGCCCCGCCTCTTTCAGATACTGTAGCCAGCGCAGAAGCCCCGCCCCTTCCTGATCCTGTAGCCAGAGCAGAAGCCCCGCCCTCTTCCGGATCCTGTAGCCAGAGCAGAAGCCCCGCCCCTCCCTGATCCTGTAGCCAGAGCAGAAGCCCCGCCCCTTCCTGATCCTGTAGCCAGAGCAGAAGCCCCGCCCCTCCCTGATCCTGTAGCCAGAGCAGAAGCCCCGCCCCTCCCTGATCCTGTAGCCAGAGCAGAAGCCCCGCCCCTCCATGATCCTGTAGCCAGAGCAGAAGCCCCGCCCTCTTGATGATCCTGTAGCCAGAGCAGAAGCCCCGCCCCTCCCTGATCCTGTAGCCAGAGCAGAAGCCCTGCCCCTTCCTGATCCTGTAGCCAGAGCAGAAGCCCCGCCCCTTCCTGATCCTGTAGCCAGAGCAGAAGCCCCGCCCCTCCTGATCCTGCAGCCAGAGCAGAAGCCCCGCCCCTTCCTGATCCTGCAGCCAGAGCAGAAGCCCCGCCCCCTCCAGGGTGGCTGCTGACTCCTTGTTCCTCCACAGCTGATAAAGACAAACTGGGGAAAGATGACAGCAGCACCTTCAAAGGCTCCTTCGGTGAGGAAGCAGCTCCACCCTGATGACGATGATGCTACCAACATGCTAACATGTGATCGCGGGTGAGATGACCTGGTCTTGTGTTCACCTTCAGATACGACAGGCCTGGACCACAGTGACGGCTTCTACGCCGGGATGCCCCTCCCCTGCTCGGACAGCCATGCTAGCTTCTGTGTCCATGGGGAGTGTGAGGTCAGACAAGGCGTGGCCACCTGCAGGTGCGTGGCCGCCTGCGCTGACGCTAGTCTCGCTAACACAGGGCTAACTTTGCCTGAACGCATGCTGTCTGTGTGTGTGACGCAGGTGTGATGCAGGGTACAAAGGTGTTCAGTGTGACGAGCCTCAGGAGTTCAACATCCTCTACGTGGTCCCCAGTGGACAGAAGCTCCACTATATCCTCATCGCCGCCATCATCGGCGCCGTGCAGATCGCCATCATCGTCGCCGTGGTGATGTGCATCACAAGGTGGGAGCCGTTAATTGAGCCTGGCCTCGTTAGCATTGAGCCTGGTCTCGTTAGCATTGAGCCTGGCCTCGTTAGCATTGAGCCTGGCCTCGTTAGCATTGAGCCTGGCCTCGTTAGCATTGAGCTTGGTCTCGTTAGCGCCTGGACGCTCAAACGTGTGTCTGACGTTTTTGTCTCTCCAGGAAGTGTCCGAAGAACACCAGGGGGCGCCGACACAAACAAAACCTCGGACACTTTTCCTCGGACACAAACTCCAGGATGGTTTAGCCGTTTCGGGCTTTTTGATACATTTTTACACCATGACATTTTTTTAACGATAAATGTGTCGTGTTAATCTTTAAACATCAACGTTAAGGAGCGCGCTAACGTCAGGGGCCTTTTTCCTGACCGTTCCTGACTTTAGAATGTGCTTTTAGCGCTGGCGTCATGGCAACCAGCCGCTGCTGAGCGCCAGCGCTAAGGCGTCCATGTTGCTGTTTCAACAAGATAATAGCGTCGTCTTGTTAGCATTTCACAATAAGAGCACATGCACTCACTTTAATGCACTGACGGTTAAAAATTGTTAAAATCCTGAATCCTAAAATGAATTTGTGTTTATTCTTACACTTATTTCCACGCCAGAGTTTCCCTGAGCAGTTCATGTTTTCATTCCTTCATAATTCATTCATTCATGTGCTCTTATTGTGAAACATTGTCTGTAGGTCTTTTTTCTTTCGGACGTTGTTTTTCTGGTTAACGTATATCTGCATGGGTTGTGAAAACGCTGTCTCGTGTTGTAGTTTCAACTTTTTAAAACGCTGATTTGAAGCTCAGAAAAGATGATGAAGAAAGAGACAAAAGCAAATTTATTTTGGTTTTATGGGTTCAGACGATAGACGAAAGTTTTAGAACTGAATTTAGACTCTAGGAATGTAAAACTCCGTCATCAAGATAAATTATTTATTGGGATTGTTTTTGTGATAAAACATTAGTTTATCAAGCATCAACAGCCATCACTTTGAAATGCTAAAGCGTTAGCATTAAAAACATCAAAGGAGGTGATGCATTTAGGTCCTACGTGGACAGACTTGGAGTTGAGACGGTCTGTAGTTTGTCTTTATTTGTGTGTTTTTCCAAAGCTGATGCTGACGGACCAAAGCTAACGTTAGCACGCTATTAAAGCCGAGTATAGGGGGATGAATGTTAGCTGGATGAGAGCAAAAAGAGGCGTGGCTACTTATGCTTTGTTTCTCTGAACACTGGTATCGGTGGCGGTTGGAGGCAGCGGTGGCGGTTGGAGGCAGCGGTGGCGGCCGTGTCCGTGGAGGTTAAACCAAAGGCAGCTCTTTATCGCCCCCGCTGGCTGCTGACAGCATTGCTAGCATGCTGCTGCCTGACAGGAAGTGATTGGAAAAGAACAACTCAAAGGAAAAATGTGATCTGCTGATCTTTGTATCTGCCAGGTTTGATGTTTGTTATGTCACACTGAAGCTCCGCCCAGTCCCACACGGCTCCAGATGACATCATCACTCCAACGTGGCCACGCCCACGGTCATCAACTCGTGTCAATCCCGCAGTTTCCTGGGTAACCGCTGCACATCTTGATGCTGCGACTGTTGCAGTTTGCTAACATTAGCTCTTAGCAGAGTTCCGGGAGTTAGCCGTAGCTCCATCAGAGCTAGCGAGGCTTGTTTTTGCGGATCAGGAGGAGCAAATGATCCAAATTAGCACTCGGTGTTGTCGTCACTTATGATTTCTTCATGATTATTGTCCCTCTTGGATATTAGAACATGATTAATAAACCTGTTTGTTTACCTGGCAGCTAACATCATCTCGTACTTATTATTCGTGTTCTACATCAAAGACCTGACAAACCTCATTTCAGGGTTCATGATGCTAATTTGGGCCTTTAGCCTCCTATTAGCTTCCTTTGTCCCAGCTGATAATTGTGAAACATCGCGGTTGATGCTTCGTGACCCGCGGCGGAGGTTAGCATCGATCCTCTCTTCTGTCATTTCCTGCGATGGACGGCGTCTCTGTAGCGTTAGCAGTCGTCGCTTTAATTTGTCCATCACAGCTGCAAGTTTGCTAAATGTGTAAAATGTGTTGGCTAATATCCTGCATGTGGTCTTTGGGAGGCTGCGGTTCCTGTCTGCCAAAATAAAAAGACTTTTTTATGTCCATAAATGGTTGAAACGAGTCCTCGTCTGTCACTTCCTGTCAACCTCAGATTGATCTAATGTTTAGCATCCGCAGCAGCCATCAAAGAACGAGGTAGCCTGATGCTAACGGGAGCGTTTCTGACCGATTATCAGAACGTTTCAGATGCAGAGCAAAGGTCACGTGTCTGTAGGGGGCGTGGCCTACAGCAAATATAGGCGGTGACGTGTCTGAGTGTGTGTCGCAGCTGTTGGCCTCAGCGGGCCTCACTAGAGTGCAAATCTTGTGTTCAGTCATGTGAAGGCACCAGGTGATCTTCTGGGTTCAGGTCTGGAGGTGGAACCAGATCAAAGGTCTCCAGCTGACCCGGGAGAGCTGCTCCAAATAAATCCCCACTGCGTCAGACGCTATAAAGAGCTCCACATCGGCGTCGTTGATCCCACCCGAGGGTTCCGTAATCTGACGGGACAACTGGTCTGATCTGCTGCTGACCAACGGCTCCCGCAGCTGCTCGCACCAGGACCCGCGTCCTCCCAGACACCATCAAACTGGGAATGCTGGTGCAAAGACGTGCTCCACATTCCCCCAGCGGAGATCATCGGGAAGGATCGGAATAACGCGGGCGGCAGAGTCCTGGATGGGGCTTTCCGTCCTCGCCCAAATGTCAGAGTGTCTCCTTACGCTGTATTTTTAGGCCTCGTGTGTTGACCCCCCCTTCTAAAACGGGAGTGGGCGGAGTCTGCCCCCCGGTCCTGTCCCAGACCTGAGCCCGGCTCATCTGACCTCCTCAGTCCCCGAACCACACAGAACATCTTCCCTCTTTAGGAGCCACCATGGATCAGCACAAGTTCCAAAAAGCAGGTGTCCAGGAGCCGCTGGAGATCGTCGGGGTGGAGGACGAGGCGGGGAACCCCATCAGCGCCCTCACCATCCTGTCGCTGCTGGAGCGCGTCGCCGGCATCATCGACAACGTGCAGTCCAGCCAGCAGCGCATGGAGGAGCGGCAGCTGGAGCTGGAGAACAACATCAGGAGCGTCCAGGGCGACGTCCTGAAGCTGGCCAAGGACCACGGCGACACCAGCAGCACCGTGGAGAAGCTCCTGCAGAAGACCCGCAAGGTCAGCGCCAACGTCAAGGACGTCCGCACGCGCGTGGAGAAGCAGAACGTCCGCGTGAAGAAGGTGGAGTCCACTCAGGACGAGCTGCTGACCCGCAACAAGTTCCGGGTTGTCATTTACCAGGTAGGAACCTTCTCAGCCCTGAGAACCACCCGGTGCTCCACCACCACTCACAAACACAGAGCAACATCTGGGACACATCAGGAGGGCTCCGCCCACACTTCCTGCACCCAGAGCTACCCCCCAAGGCAGGTGGACACAGCAGAACCACTGAGTCCTCTGGTAGGGGCAAAATAGGCCTGGGAGGACTGGGCGTCATCGGAGCCTCCACCCAGGGAGGAAGGTTCCCCAGAGTGGGTCAACCTGGGTCGGGAATTAATGGTAAACACACAACAGGAAGTGGATCACCTGTTGGTCCGACTGGTGGTGGAGGTTCCACAGGTGTGAAGCTGAGACAGGAGTTGAGATACTGAACAGAAATCAGGAGGCAACACACACACACACACACACACACACACACACACACACACACACACACACGCGCGCGCACACACACACACACACACACACGCACACACACCCACCCTTTGGGGCCCCGGTCCGGTTTCAGGGCCCCCCAGCTGCTGGTTATTCTCGGCCCTCCCCTCTTCTCCTAATATGGACCTTCAGCTGTGGTTTCAGCAGGAAGCTGCTGGAGCTTCCCTGTGTTTGCACCATCTCCATCATCTTCGTCCCGTTTTAGCAAACATCTCCACAATCAATGGAGCTTCTGCTGCTCCTCGTTCGGACCAGATGGTCCATGGTCCCACTCCTCTGTCTCTGGTTTGAATGGTGAACTTTGGCTCCTAAGATGTTTGGTTCTGGTCTTTGAGCAGATGGTTTATTGTGTTCTGTGACTGCAGGGTGAGAAGGAGGTCCCCTCCGTGGCTGTCACCAAGTGTCCTAAAGGAGTCAGCCTGGAGGGGCTGGAGATGGAGCCTGACTCCTACGACGTCCCCGCTGACCTCTCCTCCGATGAGGAGTACCTGAGCGTGGAGGAGGCCGACCCGTCACGGACCACTCGCATCAAGAGATCCATGGCCAAGGGTACGGAGAGCCTAAAGGCCGCGTTCTCCAAGGAGAACATGACCAAGACCAAAGACAACCTGGGCACCAAGTTCCACAACCTGGGGGAGAAAGTGATGCCCCCCGAGAGGCGGGACAAGATGCACCAGGCTGGCGAGCGGCTGAAGGAGAACATCGCCAAGAGGGCGCCGAGCAAAGACACCTTCCGCATCAAGCTGAAGAAGGAGCGAGCGGTGGCGGAGGGTCAGGAGGGCGCCGAGGTCCAGGAGCCCGCGGCCTCCCCAGGGGTCACCTACACCGAGGTCGCCGCGGAAACCAAGAGGGAGGGCCCTGTCGAGGAGGTCGCCGCCACTCGGATAGGAGAGTAGGATTGGTGGATCAGACGGGAAGGGGCGGAGCCTCGGGATTCAGGAAGTCAGTCTGTGATTGGTTGACCCTGACGAAAGATTTTGATTGGTCGATAGAAAATTACCTGTGAGTAATGACGATTAAGTATTTTACCTAAAATTTTTTCATCGTGGAAAAGGGTTGATGCTCTTCAACCTTTAATTTGCATTTAAAGCAAGATTCCGACAAAAATATCCCCCTTACTAACGAGCAGATTACTGGTGTTAAATTAAAGAATTGGGGGACACGTTTGAGGAGACTCTTCCTGTTTTGATGATTTATTCAGGTGAGATTTGAGAGTCTGAAGATTATTTGCACAAATGTTAAAGTTTGGGAAGGAAAACGAAGGTTGCTGTGATGCTGGTGGGCGTTTCCATGGTAACGAGAGTTGGGAGGGAGCGTGAGCAGGACCCTGTGAGCCTGGTGGGGGAGCCTGGCCGAGGCCGGGCTGCAACTGTACGACCCATCAACCCTCGCGAGCTGTGCTGTCCTCCGACGGACCGACAGACAGGAACAGGAAGTTGTGGGTCCGAAGCTTCGGCGCCTTTTAGCCTGCTGACTTTTGTGGTGGTTTTCAGTGTTTTAAAGTTCTGGGAACATTCTGATGTCACAAATGTGACCAGGATCATCTCAGAAGTGCTCTTTCCTGCAGACGCGCGTGTCTTATTTTGAAATGTTCACTTCCTGCTTTGTTTCTATCACTTTATATCACATCTTCTTTCACTCGGTCGTTATTTTACAAGCGTTATTTTCACCTGTGAACTGGATGAAGACACAACAACCTGGACTGTTTATGTATTTATAATTCATAAATGATGTTTAAAACTCTCGTCTGTGCTTCATTTTCTCTCGGACTTTGCAGGATTTTGTGGTCTGGACCAGTTTGGAGTAAACGTGGACGTGGGCTCCTCACGTCCGTCAGCTGTTCCCTCTAATTTTAGCCGCTTTGTGGATCCTTCACCAAACTAGGACAGGTGCCGCACTGAGGCCCGTCAGCGGCGCCACGCTGCCTGGTCGCCATGACGACCGTAGCTGGAGAGCAAACTTAGACCTGTTGCTGCTGTTGAGACAGTGCTGACTCAGCAGTAATGAATGATGACTCAGCACAACCGCCCCCGTGTGAACATGTCAGCATCCCATAACTGAATGCAAATCCCTGGAGAGGAATAACGGAACATACGATCCATCAGATTAATCTCTGGTTTCACCTCCATGTTTAGAAACTCGCTGATTGAAGAGACCGTTGGAGCTCCGGTGGCTTCCTTTCACGCAGGCGCTAAATTCTGCTAATGTCTAGAGGTCAGAGAGGCTCGCTCGCATATTCCTTGGATTAAAGTCTGGAGTTGACAACAATAATGACATTATCGTGTAGCACTGGAAGCTAATGAGGGTGGGGACACCTCAGCAAAGCTGTCACAGATATTCAAGTCCAAGGAAATGTTACCAAAAAAGAACGAAAGCTGGACAAAAATGGCAAACGGTGATCAAACGGTGAACGATGATGGTCTGTAGCGCATGTGATGATGATAAATGTGTTCATTTACTACAGAACACGGGTTTAATCGGGAGGATAAAAGCTTTTTCTTTGTTCTTTCTGTGAAAGTAAGTTCCCAATCTCACGTCCGAGGAACGTCGACTTTTAATCTGAAAGACCGGAAACACTCGCGTCGATGAGCGGAAGTGCGTGGACCCCAGAGCTAACAGCGCTAACAGCGCTACCAGTTTGTCGAGCAAGAAAATGGAAGTTTCGCTTGGTGACAATAATAATTAATAATTTTACGTTTTTTGAAGTGTAAATATCGCGTCCGGCCCTCATCCTGATTACTTTAGCAATCAACGCTAGCAGCTAACGCTAGCAGCCTGTTAGCGTTAGCTGCTAGCGTTAGCTGTCGTTGCTTGACAACAAAAGCGCAACAAGCCGCAGGTTCGTTGTGTTGTTGAAGCTGTTGGAGGTTCGACGATGGCGGAAGATGGAAGACGAGCCGATGGCGAGGACCGCGGCCCCGGGGCGGCTTACGGCGGCTTCGCTGTGATGGAAGGGTTGCTGGAAAAGCTGAAGCTGCTGGATTATGAGGAGCAAGTTCTGGCGAAGCACAACAGCGCGAAGAGTCTGTCGAGGTAGGACAGAGCCTGATGGCAGCACCGTGGGTTCCTCAGCAGCCAGCACAGCACCATGATCTCCAGATGTTGGTTCCTGATGTTCTGACCTCTGTGTTCCTGCTCCAGACATTACTTTGTGTCCAGTCCTCACATCGGGTCCAACCCAGGAGAACAGTTCTACTTGTTCACCATCACGGCTGCCTGGCTCATCAACACGGCGGGGCGGCCGTTCCCTGAACCTCTGGAGTACGACGAACCCACCACCACCGTGTCCAACATCCTGGCAGAACTTCGGGCGTTTGTAAGTGACGCGAAGCTTCAGATCTGCTGAACACACACACACACACACACACACACACACACACACACACACACACACCACACACACACACACACCTGACGTGACCTCTCTGCTCTCTCAGGGTGTTAAAGTGGATTTCCCCCCCTCCAAACTGAAGTCCGGTTCTGGGGAACATGTCTGCTTTGTGTTGGACCGCCTGGCTGAGGAGGCCCTGAAGCGGACGGGCTTCTCCTTCAGGAGGTACCGTCGTGCACGTGCATGTGGGAGTTGTTGGAAACGAGGAGAAGCTGCAAATGTTCCCAAATGTTTCTTGTACCTGTGCACCACATGGGTTCCCTGGCCCATAAACAGGAAGTGTGCTGGTACCGGTAGATGGTGCTGCTGCGGCCTGGAACCATCAGTCACTTAACGTTTACGTTCTAAATCCTTTTAAAGGTATTAACAAAAACATCAAAGGAATCTACGTATGGTGTGAAGTTGTGCAGGTTCAGATCTGAGGTCAGATGTGTTGGTGGAGCTTTACACCTCTGTCTAGCACCCACAGGTTACCGTGGCAACAGGCCTGAGCAGCTCACATCTTCTGGTTTTTGTAAAGTGGCACCAGCGTCCAGAAGGTTCAGACATCTTCTTCTTTATCTTTCTTCAGTGGTGACTTCCTGTTTTGTCTCTCTTCCTCTAGACCAAAATATCCCACAGAAACCACAGAAGAAGAGTCGATCGTGGAGGACGATGCCGAGCTCACACTCAGCCGAGCCGAGGAGGAGGCGATCGTAGGCTCCCGACTCTAACTGATGCTGTTGTGGTTTGTGTGTAGAGCAACAGGAAGTGTGTGTAGAGCAACAGGAAGTGTGTGTAGAGCAACAGGAAGTGTCTGTACAGCAACAGGAAGTGTGTGTAGAGCAACAGGAAGTGTGTGTAGAGCAACAGGAAGTGTGTAGAACAAGAGGAAGTGTGTGTAGAGCAACCGGAAGTGTGTAGAACAAGAGGAAGTGTGTGTAGAGCAACAGGAAGTGTGTGTAGAGCAACAGGAAGTGTGTGTAGAGCAACAGGAAGTGTGTGTAGAGCAACAGGAAGTGTGTGTAGAACAAGAGGAAGTGTGTGTAGAGCAACCGGAAGTGTGTAGAACAAGAGGAAGTGTGTGTAGAGCAACAGGAAGTGTGTGTACAGCAACAGGAAGTGTGGAGAACAATTGGAAGTGTGTGTAGAACAACAGGAAGTGTGTGTGTAGAGCAACAGGAAGTGTGTGTAGAGCAACAGGAAGTGTGGAGAACAATTGGAAGTGTGTGTAGAGCAACAGGAAGTGTGTGTAGAGCAACAGGAAGTGTGTGTAGAGCAACAGGAAGTGTGGAGAACAATTGGAAGTGTGTGTAGAGCAACAGGAAGTGTGTGTAGAGCAACAGGAAGTGTGTGTAGAGCAACAGGAAGTGTGTGTGATGCCGTCCAGCAGCACTTTTAGCTGCAGAACTCTGCTGCTGTTAGCATGACGTCGTGTGCCGCGCCCGTTAGCTCAGTGTTGTCATACGTTAGCACGACGTCAGACGTGACTGGTGACGTGCTGTGTTTGGTGTCTGCAGGAGGCCGATGATGACGAGGACGTGCTGGACCTGGACACTCTGAAGCTCCAAACCAGCGTGAGTAGAGCTGCTGCTGAATGTGCACGTGGAGGGAGAACCTGGCACCAGGACCAGGCAGCAGACTGAAGCTCTGCTCTGGCCTGACAGGAACCTGAAGGTGCCCTCAGAGCAGACGATGCTCCAGAGTCAGCAGGAGATGCAGCTGAATGGAACCTGGAGGTGGAACGAGTCCTGACGCAGCTCAGGGTCTCCACCAGGACCCACAACAAGGTCCAGCCTCAGTCCACGTTCAGGAACACCTGAATGACGAGAAAATGAGAATGTGTGTTGCTCTGCAGCAGTGGAGGAGCCACCTGGAGCAGATGCACCAGCACAACCAGGCAATCAGCTCCCTGACAGAGGACTCCAAGGTCTGCTGGGGGGTCCAGGGGGGGTCCAGGGGTGTGTGTCTGGGGGTGTTCACATCCATCTGTGTGTGTGTGTGTGGCCCAGAGCTTCCTGACCCGGCTGCAGCAGGACCTCAGTAAAGCTGTGGAGAAGGTGAGCAGCAGAGAGAAGTACATCAGCAAGCAGCTGGAGCCTCTGATCCAGGAGTACCGCAGCGTTCGGGCCAGACTCCAGCAGGTAAAGACCCCCCCAACATCTGGCCAACATCTGGCTCCACCTGCTCACACACCTGGACGTTGTCCTCCTGCAGGAGCAAGAGCGCTACCAGCAGACCAACGCACGAGTGATGGAGAAGAGGCTGGAGCTGAGGGAGGTGAGTGAAGGCATCGCCACCTCAGCAGAGGTGGACAGAGGTGGACAGATGTCACGGCTCCAGCAGCAACATCTGTCCACATCTGCTGAGGTTGAAGATGCTCTGAAACATGAAGCAACATCTGAGTCCTGAGTTTGGTCTCTTTCAGATCAGTGACGAGGTGAAGAAGATCGAGCAGGAGATCAAGGACAGAGACTCCAGCATGTCGGATGGAGGTGAGTGTGTGTGTGTGTGGGGGGGGCAACAGAGCACGAGTCCTTCCTCCTGAGAACTTTGATGGTCATAATGGTTCGTTAATGGTTTTTCTATATCAAACAAAGTTTAACTCTGTGTGTGTGTGTTGTGTGTGTGTGTGTGTGTGGTGTGTGTGTGTGTGTGTGTGTGCGTGCGTGCGTGCGTGCGTGCGTGCGTGCGTGTGTGTGCAGCCCCAGTGGTGAGGATCCGGCGCAGTCTGACCAGGCTGAAACAGGAAGTAGTCCAGATGGACGTGAGGACCGGGGTGGTCCAGCACGCGCTGCTGCTCTCCAGGCTAAAGGAGAAGTCCAACATGACCCGGGACATGCTGGCCACCAACATCACCTGAGGGTTCTGCTGAGGGTTCTGCTGAGGGTTGATCAGAACCATAGCCATCAGTGGACCACGCGGCTGAATCTAGTGGGTGGGCCAGAGGACGGACTGACACCGACCCACAGGTGGAGTCACCTGATGGCTGATGCTCCGCCCCCTCCTGCTGGTCACCTGATGGCTCATGCTCCGCCCCCTCCTGCTGGTCACCTGATGGCCGATGCTCCGCCCCCTCCTGCTGGTCACCTGATGGCCGATGCTCCGCCCCCTCCTTCCAAACCATCTTTTCTACAGGAACTGTTGAACAACTGTTTTCATTCAAACATGCAGCAACATACAGGAAGATGTCGTTTTTCCTATCAAAATAAAAGCTACAGCTGTTTTTATGATAGTGGACAAACTGGTCCAGATGAAGTAAAAGCCCTAAATGTATGTTTAATATCGGATATTTAAATGGTTTGTTTTTACAACAGTATCCTACAGAACTGATCAAATAGCTAAAAACGACCTTTAGAGACTTTTATGGTGAAGTCCAGGAGCGGAAGTGGTGGACTAATAGTTTATTTTGACGCCATTTCCGCTGAGTGGGCGAGGTTTCCGGTCACTGCTGCGGGGTTCCGAACAGAACCTGTTTGGATTCAAACCCAAAAAAAGAAATCCAGGAAAGAGTCCAGGATCATTCCAGTTCTTCTGGAAACAGGTCAGCTCCCTTTTTATGGAATTTCACGTTTAGACAAACTTTAAAAATATTAGAATCAAGTGACGTTTTGGAACAGTGAAAGTTGGTGAAATAATAGAAAAACTAAACGTGAGTGTTGGTTCTTATTCCGCCACTTTTTAAAGCTTAATTTACATGTTTTAATGCGTTTTCTGGGAGGATTTGAAGTTTATCCTGAATATATTGGAGAATAACAGTAGCGATAGCGACGTTTACAAACTAAGATCTAGTTCGGGTTTTTAAACATTTAACTATATAATATATGAATCAAACGAAGCAGTCAACATTGATGGAGTCAGTATTGCTCAATTTAACATCATTATTTAGAGAGTTCTGGTTTTAGACGCATAAACAATGTGGTGCTGATGCTGCTGGCGATGACGTCATTTCCTCCAACATCATCAGCTGCGGCAAGGCATGCTGGGAAGAGGCTCCCCGAGGGGGGGGGCAGAAGCTGGTTTCCTCGTTTGTTCCCAGCGTTCCCTGCTGGACTGACCAGAGAAACTCTTTTGTGCAGGATGGGAAACAAACGCAGCAGAGAGTAAAGAAGGACGCCGTCGCCACGGAAACAGGCTCAACGGTAGCGTCCTGCTGTTCTCTGTTCCAGCTCAGACTGGTCTGATCAGGAGTGACTGGGAACCGTCTCACTCCTGTCAAAGCACGGGATGTGTTGCAATGTTTAAATTGAGCTCTGATCCTTCAGAGGCTATTAATAACACACACACGCACACACACACACACACACACACCCTCCACATAGTCCTGCTATTAATGCTCTGCTAAAAATAGTCCCCTCTGATCCTCCAGCGTGCTCTGAGGTGTGATCTGTGTGTGTGTGTGTGCGTGTGTGTGTGCGTGTGTGTGTGTGTTTCCATGGTGACCCACAGATCTCCAGAGGTCGTCTGTGCAGGAGGAACATGTTCTTCTCAGGAGCTGTCACAAGTACGTCGTCTTGCTGCTGAAGCGTCTCGGAGACGTCCCTCTGTCTCTTGGTGTTGGACAAACGGGCCGATAGCAGCGACACGCTAGCGGCTCTTTCTTTAACCTCTTCTTCTCCTCTTCAGGTTCTCCCATCAGACGTCGTCTGAGGAGTGAAGCCTGTCAGAGGTGAGAGGAACCTTCTGTTGGTGGAACCTTCTCGTTTCACCGGTGACGAGAGCAGTGTAGTTTTAGCTGTTAGCATGCTAGCACACACAGAAACAGGCGTGAGGATGCTCTGGTGTGCTGGAGGCTAGCGTCCTGTCCGTGTCCCTCAGCCTGGACGTGTCTCTGCTGTCTCCTGACTCCTCCTACATCTGCCATCCCTCGGCGGACGGCAGCCAGCTGTGCTCCTGCCGCCGCTCCCCGCGCCTCCTGACCAACGGCTACTACAGCGTCACCGAGGACAGCTTCTCCTGGGACCATGACGGCAACGTGTCGCTAACGCCCTGTAAAACCAGCGTGTCCTACAAGGAGAGGCTGGTCAGGTGAGAGCGGCTGCCTCACACGCACACGTGCATGTGTTCCACGGGTTCACGAAGGCGCTTCTGCTCTCAGGGTTTTCCGGCGCCGGCGGCGCCCGACCGGCGCCCTGGCTCGCCTGCTGAGTGACGTGACAGAAGGTTGTCAGTCGTGGCTGGATGAGAAGGTCTTCAGAGGGGTTTTTACTGCAGAAGGGGACCAGAACCACCTCTGGGACAGGACCAGACCAGAGAGCGACCAGTTGGACAAGTCCACCTGGTCAGAGTTGGACAGCGCTGACCTGGACAAAGGTCACGGGTTCACGTACGGTCAGTAACGTTCTCACATGTCCTGAAGGAAGCCACTGATGCTAATGCTAATGCTAACGCTAGAGTGACCATAAGAAGCCTACGGGCGTGTCTCCTGTAGACCACACTGAGGCCCCGCCCCCTCCGGGCAAGATGACTCCGCCTCCAACGGTCCTGATCCAGGAGGAGATTGGTGCAGAGATCTGTCAATCCAAGCAGACGCTCGCCGGTCTCGCTGAAGTCCCGCCCCCCTCACACCTGTACACAGGCGGCTCGTGCGGCAGGGTCTCACCTGAGCACACAGGTGAGCGGCCACTTCCTGTTCATGGGCTCACGCAGACGCTTAACATGTTGGCGTTCTTCATGTTGTGTTTCAGGTGTAACCATGACAACCGTCCTCCTTTCGATCTTCGTCATCTTCATCGTCGCTGCTGTGAACTCTGGGTAAATGTCACTGAAGCGCAGTGGAAAGGTGGCGGTGGTCAGGTGACCTGCAGGACTGACCGTCTGTACCTGTGCAGGTGTCTCCTGTGGAGCGCCGCTGTGGCTGCGGGGGCGTCTGGGCTGATCACCACCTTTGCGTGTAAGTAACGTGTCACAGCGGCGTCGGAGGGAGGAGCCTCGTCTTCTACACTAGCTAACGTTGATTAGCATAAGCTAACGTGGATGCTAAACTCAGAAAGTTCTGAGGATCACCTGCGTAGCGTCTCTCTGTCCACGCTCAACAGGTCTGACCAAGTCGGGGCCAGCGGGCAGGTGGAGGCGGGCCAAGACGGAGGTGAGACACGACACACAACCGGCCGCTTCAGTCCGACACACACGTACAAACGCTGACTTTCCCACTGCCTCAGGACATCAGCTCACGGAACGAGTGACGGCCGACGGAGGCTGCAGCGCCCCCCGGTGGTGGAGGACTGGAACGCACCCTCGCCACCTTCAGCTGGCACAGGAGCGCCGCTGCACACACACCAGACACACACACCAGACACACACACCAGAGACACACACCAGAGACACACACACCAGAGACACACACACCAGAGACACACACACCAGACACACACACCGGACACACACACCAGACACACACACCGGACACACAAACCAGAGACACACACACCAGACACACACACCAGAGACACACACACCACAGACACACACACCAGACACACACACCAGACACACACACACCAGAGACACACACAGGTGTCATGAGGCTGTGGGAGGCTCCGCCCTCCTCTAGAACGTCACCTGTATTTTTGATAGGCAGCAGTTTTTTTTAACTCTTTTGGCAAAACTTAAAAAAGCACTTTTGACAAATTATGACGAAGGGGGCGTGTCTTCGCTAGAATGGGCGTGTCCTTTGATTATGGGCGGAGACTCTTGTACTAATCAGCTATTTATGTGATAAACCTCTTTTTTTTATTGCTTTTGATATTTTAACCTGATGAAGCCACAGACATTTGGATCAGTGTTTATTGATCAGTGTTTATTGATCAGTGTTTATTAGAGGATCAGTTTGTATTGATCAGTTATCAATAATGAACCATTAAAGAGAACCCTTCAACGTTCTTCACACGTCTCACGTCACTCTGACATTCATGAAGACTTTATTTACGTCTTTATTCACGAGTTTTACACATTAAACGGCTCCTCACTTCCGCCCCCTGCTGGACGTCCGACAGATGACACTTTACTTTGTGGTTCTGGTTCCTCTGGTCCTGGAGGCAGGTTCTACTCCTGTTTATAAATATGTCCTGGTCCCAATAAAGGTTCTGATTACTCTGATCAGTCTGGTGTGAGAATCACCTGTGAATCCAGGTGAGAATCACCTGTGAATCCAGGTGAGGGAGCTTCAGGGGAGAACGTCCCTTAACGACGGTGCGCTGGTCTTAATCCTCATCTGGGCCAGAATCTCGGTCCTCCCCGATGAGCCTCAGTGGTCGCTGAAGGGCGGCGGACGCTCTCGCTCCGTGGCGTGCACGGCGGCGTGCATGGCGGCGTGGCGGCGCAGGTGGCTGCCAGAGATGAAGGTCTTGCCGCAGGAGGAACACCTGAACTGTTTACAGTCGGTGTGGACGCTCATGTGGACCTTGAGGGAGCCCGACTGGGCGAAGCGTTTGCCACAGTGGACGCAGCCGTAGCGCTTCTCGCCCGTGTGGACGCTCTGGTGGCGCTTCAGGTTGCTGGGGTCGGAGAAGCGCTTCCCACACAGCGCGCAGACGAACGGCTTCTCGCCCGTGTGCACCCTCATGTGGGTGTTGAGGTTCTTCAAGGAGGCCAGAGTTTTACCGCAGCAGTTGCACACGAACGCTCTGGAAGAACCCGCCCCCCGACCGGGACCAGAACCCCTGCCGGCGCCGTCCTGGTGCCTCCCGCGCTCCCGCCTGTGGGACGCGTTGGGCCTGTCGGCTGCTGCCTTCCTCGCGCGAAGCTGTGGCCGGTCTGGGGGTAACGGCGCCCCCTGCTGCCGCTCTGCTACCGCCTCCTTCAAAGACAAGCCGCCGCCCCCAGAATCAGAGGACACGCCCACAGTGGCGTTCAGCGCTAACGAGTGGCCTGGTTCCTCCCTCAAAGGATTCTGGGTAGTGACAGAATCCGTGTTCGGGGTTTGTTGGATTGACCAGCAGGAGGAAGTGACGTCACACATCCAGGAAGCGCATCTCGAACCATCACTCTCCTCTGACACTTCCTGTTTGATGGACGTGGGCGGGGCTTCCGTCTCCTCGGCAACGACAGAACAAAACTCCTCTAGAGGTTAAAAAAGCAGAAGTGTGAAGCCAATATTTGATTTTTAATGATCAAACTGTAAAGACGAGAAGATGTCCGACAACGTTAGCCTAGCCCGGCGATGCTACAAGCTAATCACCCCAAACCGTAACGTCATTCGCTCGTTCGGGTTGCGAAGGTTCCCGACGTAAACGATACTTACGATTTAGCTCCGACGGGGACCAAGATGCGCCGCCGTCCTCTATTTTGATGGTCGGCGCCACGGCCTCGGCGGTGGGCGTGGCCTACGAGAGACAGAATGACGTTGAACCCGAGCGGCGACCGTGACACCAACCTCCTCCATCTTCTTACCCTGACGGGTCCAGAGGCCCCCGGGGGCCCCGGAGCCCCGCTCCTGAGCAGCAGCTGAGGACGCCGCCGCGGCTTCACCTGGGGGCAATGATGTCATCAGGGACAGGAACAAAGACCTGCTGTTGTTGTTTACACTGAAATGCATTCTGGGCAACGAGGCCAGTGGGGGGGACAAAGTCTCGGGTGGATCCAGGAGGACGATCAACTGGGACCCATCAGCTCCCAGCTGGTACTGGAACTGATGGGGGCACCAGCTGGTCGGGTCAGTTGGTGCAGAACCAAAAGAACTGACTGGTCAGCCTCCGGTGTCCCAGGGTCCTGTCTCCCACCCAGGGTCCCGTCCCCCGTCCCAGGGTCCCGTCCCCCACCCAGGGTCCTGTCCCCCACCCAGGGTCCCGTCCCCCGTCCCAGGGTCCCGTCCCCCACCCAGGGTCCTGTCCCCCGTCCCAGGGCCCCGTCCCCCACCCAGGGTCTGTCTCCCACCCAGGGTCCCGTCCCCCACCCAGGGCCCCGTCCCCCACCCAGGGCCCCGTCCCCCACCCAGGGTCCTGTCTCCCCCCACCAGGTCCTGTCCCCCGTCCCAGGCGTTTGTTTGTGTGCATTTTATCTCGACACACACCAAAGTGACCCGGATGTTACCTCGCTGGGCTCTGGCTCTCCTCGCATGGTCGCCATGGTGACCGGGAACCGGAGCCCGAGCGCCGCCGCCGCCGCCGCCGCCGGCCAGGGCCCGCAGGGCGCTGGCGCGCGCCGCCCGCAGCTCCATGAGCCGCAGCTTCCTCCGCAGCTGCTCGTTCTCGCGGCGGCTGCGGGCGATCTCGAGCTGCAGCTCCGAGTAGCCGCTGTCCACGAGCTCGCAGATCTCCGCCACGGCCGTGTTGGCCAGAACCTCCATGATGGAGGCGAGCTGCGCGTGGAAGGCGGCGACCGGGGACATCTGGGCCGCTGCGTCGGGACACCCGGAGACGTTCGTTGGGTCCAAATGATCTCGCGCTCGCTTCACCGGAACGTGGAGCCTCCGCGAAATGTAAACAGCCCCGAAACCCGGAAGCGATGCGAACCCCAACGTCTGGGGGAGGGCGCATGCGCGAAAAATCTTTAATTTTCTTTTTATAAAATTTAATTTTTTTTCTTTTTTTAATAATCTGCGGATGCACGTGAACAGAATAAAAATAAAAATTAAAATAAATCAATAAATCTGTACGTATTTATTGGTATTATTTAGCCTCCTTGAATAGCGAACCGATGATGTGCAGGTTTGTTTTCTTGTGGAAACGCAAATAAATAAAAATAAATACGTAGATTTTTTATTTATTTTATTTCCACAGAGATTATTTATCGATCTCTAATAGGTCTACGAGGCGTCAATAACCGAATCGATCACTTTCTTCTTCGTGGCTCTAAAGTGACCTGAGCTGCGCCACACCGCCCCCTGGTGGATAGATTAGGCCTCGCCGATGGATGTCGATACTGTATTCCAGAGTTTTCACCCTTTTTTGAGCAGAAGCACGTTTTTCATTCAGCAGAAATCTCTGAATCTTTGTAGTTAACATCAACACGTTGTTCTCAATCAAATAAACACACAGCAAACCTTTTTAGAATCCCATTTTTACTCACTGGAAGTTGGGAAATGGGAGCAATGCCAGGAGAGAAGCCACCCACCAACCTGTCGGCCTCCTGCTCCCACCCACCAGCTTCTCCTCGAGGGTTTAAGTGCTTCACTATCATCTCACATGAAGCTGTTCACGCTTCGCTTGGTGACAGGGAACATTTCAAGATTTCCTCTGATGTTGCACCTTGAACAGAACCCATTTCTTTGATGTGCTCGTTAGCAGGTTCTCATGCAAACGTTGATTCAGACGATGATCAGCTTTGGCTGCAGGTCCGGCAGCGTGGTCGCCTTCTCCTTTACCTTTGTGGGTTTTCTCAGCAACTTTCTCTGCTTCTCCAACATTCATATTCTGAGGTGAAGCTAACACGGACCAAAGCTAGCTTCTGCTAGCTGGACCTTAAAAACGCCGAGGCGTCATTGAGCAACACGCCTGCACGTGGAGGAGCTTTATTTGGTTCCCCTCGTCCATTTACGCTCCTCTGTCTGTCCTCCCATATCAAACATTTAGAAAAGTCTGATTATTTCACAATAATCTAAACAACTGATTCAAATCAAAGCGTCACTGTTGTAGTTAAAAAATAGCAGAAATGACGTAATGGAGTATCAAACTACAGTTCCTCCCTCCGTTCTCTGGGGTCCTAGAAGCACTTTGTGAGGCACTTGTTCGGCGCTGTTGGCTGAAGCGTCACTCGTTGGGGACGTTGGGGTGGCACTTCTTCATGTGCAGCTTCAGGCTGTAGCGGACGATGAAGCTGCGGGAGCACGCCCTGCAGGGGTACGGCCGCTCGCCCGAGTGGATGCTCATGTGGGACTTCAGGTGGGCCGACTGGGTGAACCTCTTGCCGCACTGCTCGCAGCTGAAGGGCCTCTCGCCCGTGTGGATCCGCATGTGGACCTCCAGGTTCTGAGACGTGGCGTACGTCCTGTTACAGACGGAGCAGAGGAAGCGTCGCCCACGCCCGCCGCCGCCCGTCTGGGAGTGACCCGGAGGGCCACGTTCTCGTATTCGAACCCAGAACTGCCGCTTTCAGACAGCTGAGAGTCCGTGGACATGGAACCCGCTGTGGTTCTGAGCTCATCGCCCTCGGGGCTTCCGTGTGGACAGGAATGAACGAAGCCCGGCTGACTTCTGGACTGCCGCTCCCACATGAGGCCGAAGTCCAGTTCTGTCCGGTTTGGATCAGACTCCATCAGAGCAGCGTCACCGAAATATGCCAGCTGCTGGTACTCCTGGTGGACCAGCTGAACGTCGGAGGCACCGTGGGAGCCGACCGACCCGGTGGGCTCGTCCCCAACAGCACAGTGGCCGGAGAGCCCGGCGTCGCCGCCAGGGGCGTCCAGCACGAACCCAGATGTGCTCCTCATCTGCGGCCCTGGTGCCACTCTGCACACTTTCAGGGACGGCTGGTCCAGGACGGACCTGCCGTCCCGCTCAGGACTTCCTGTCCTGCGTCTCCTGCCGCGCTGGTTGACAGGAAGCAGCCGACAGGAAGCAGCCGCCCCTCCTTCGCTGGGCTTCGCTCCGTCTGAACGACAAGATGCTCCAGGTTAAACAACATCTGGATGCTCCGAGAGCGTTTAATCATCCTGGACAGGGATGTGCTGAAGCCGCCCAGAACACCGGATCACCGGATCACCGGATCACCGGATCAGGTGAGTCTCAAACCAACTCGTCAAGGGTTCTACTCACCTTCCCCAACAGAACCTTCGGTGTCCGAGTCCTCATCTTTGATCAAAACCACCTCAGGAAGCTGAAACTGAGACAGAAATCCAACATCACACTTGTGTTAGAGACGGTGTAATAAACGCGTTATAACATACGACGTAACACAAACGCTAATTCAGGCAATTAGAACCTCCTCAAGAGTAAATGAGACCAAATGTGTCGATTGATCACGTCAACCGGATCACCTGGAACCAAACAGGTCAAATAAGTAATCCCTGTTTTTGGCCACAAACCTGCACTTTAATCTGCTCTTAGAATTCTCTCATTATTTATATTCTCTTATTATTTATATTCTCTTATTATTTATATTCTCTTATTATTTATCTTCCTGGTGCCGCCGCAGCAGTTTAGGGCCGAAGACACGTGGACCCGACCAGCAGCGTCCTGTTATTACTAGACGGTCGATGTCAGGAGAAACTGAAAGGAGGAATCCGAATGTTATTACATGGTTACAACACCTCTTTAGATTCAGAGTTCAATGAAGATCAGGAGGACACTGGGAACCTTCCCTCATCACACTAAATGTCGGAGAAAAGGTGTAATTAAAGGTTTAAAATTCACTATTTACACACAAACGTCATGATTAAAAAGGATGTTCTAAAATGGCTGTTTTATCAGAAGTTACTGAGAAACCAGCACGATAAAGGCTCTGCCTACCTCCCCCACTCCTCCACCTCCTGCTCCTCCAGGACCTCCAGCACCTGCTCCAGCACCTCCTGCTCCTCCAGGACCTCCTGCTCCTCCAGCACCTGCTCCTCCAGGACCTCCTGCTCCAGCACCTCCTGCTCCTCCAGGACCTCCTCCTGCTCCTCCAGGACCTCCTCCTGCTCCTCCAGCACCTGCTCCAGCACCTCCAGCACCTCCTCCAGCACCTCCTCCACCCCCGTGGTCGGTGTCCGGCTCCTCGCCGGGCGCCACCGGCCCTCCAGCCCCGCTGCCTCCCCGGACCACTATGGACTCGATGAGGTGCAGCTTGTTCTTCAGGTCCTGGTTCTCCTTGCGGCTCCTGCTGATCTCCATTTGCAGCAGCGCGTAACCTTCGTCCACCAGCTCGCAGATCTCCGCCACCACCGCTTTGGTCAGCGCGCCCATGATGGCGGACAGCTGCTCCTGCAGAACCCTGCTGCTCAGCGCGGCCATGTCCAGAACCACCACCACAACCAGAACCGACACCGACCAAGGCCGAGTCCTGACGTCGCTGACGGATCGAGATGTTCGCGATTCAGGCGTTTTACGGCGGTCAGAAGAAAAGCCGGATATCCGTTTTCCTGCCTGCTCCAAAAAAGCGGCTGCCTTCAAAATAAGAGCATCGAACGCGGAGTGTATGAAGGCATTTCCGGCAAAATATTGATCATTTTTGAAACAAATGATCATTTTCTGTAGCTTCACTTGTTCTCCAGAAGGTTTGAAACCTCGAAACGAAAATGATGGTGGGATGTTTCACCATCAAATTAGTTTTTAGTTTAGTTTAAAACTAACGTGTGGAAATAATTCATCCTTTTGGCGCCGTATTGTCTCCTCACGAAAGAAGCTGAACAGTGTTTGCTGTTCTTCAGACTCACTAATGATCTTTATTACATGTTTTTCTCCTCATCAACAGAAAACTCATTTTTTACTGGTGTTAAATCGTGGTTTCTAAATCTCTTTCTAATTCTGACAAACATGAAGGTTTTTTGTTACTGCTGCGCTCAGAGGAGAGAAAAAGATCACAAAACTCACAAAAACACGGATTAAAAATCTAAATTTTCCACAGCTGTAATTATGAAAGTCAATATTTGCAGCTAGTTCATTCTGCTGGGTGACAGGTGGTGGTTAGGCTCCGCCCCACTCTGCTGGGTGACAGGTGGCGGTGGTTAGGCTCCGCCCCGCTCCGCTGGGTGGTGGTGGTGGTTAGGCTCCGCCCCCTCTGCTGGTGGCGGTGGTTAGGCTCCGCCCCGCTCCGCTGGGTGGTGGTGTTAGGCTCCGCCCCCTCTGCTGGGTGGCGGTGGTTAGGCTCCGCCCCGCTCCGCTGGGTGGTGGTGGTGGTGGTTAGGCTCCGCCCCGCTCTGCTGGTTGTTGTTGGTTAGGCTCCGCCCCCTCTGCTGGGTGGCGGTGGTTAGGCTCCGCCCCGCTCCGCTGGGTGGTGGTGGTTAGGCTCCGCCCCGCTCTGCTGGTTGTTGGTGGTTAGGCTCTGCCCCACTCTGCTTGGTGGTGGTGGTTAGGCTCCGCCCCGCTCCGCTGGGTGGTGGTGGTTAGGCTCCGCCCCGCTCTGCTGGTTGTTGTTGGTTAGGCTCCGCCCCTCTGCTGGGTGGCGGTGGTTAGGCTCCGCCCCGCTCTGCTGGTTGTTGGTGGTTAGGCTCTGCCCCACTTTGCTTGGTGGCGGTGGTTAGGCTCCGCCCCGCTCCGCTGGGTGGTGGTGGTTAGGCTCCGCCCCCTCTGCTGGGTGGCAGTGGTTAGGCTCCGCCCCGCTCCGCTGGGTGGTGGTGGTTAGGCTCCGCCCCGCTCTGCTGGTGTTGGTGGTTAGGCTCCGCCCCACTCTGCTTGGTGGTGGTGTTAGGCTCCGCCCCGCTCTGCTGGTTGTTGGTGGTTAGGCTCCGCCCCGCTGGTTGGTGGTGGTTAGGCTCCGCCCCGCTCTGCTGGTTGTTGGTGGTTAGGCTCTGCCCCACTCTGCTTGGTGGCGGTGGTTAGGCTCCGCCCCGCTCCGCTGGGTGGTGGTGGTTAGGCTCCGCCCCCTCTGCTGGGTGGCAGTGGTTAGGCTCCCCCCCGCTCCGCTGGGTGGTGGTGGTTAGGCTCCGCCCCGCTCTGCTGGTTGTTGGTGGTTAGGCTCCGCCCCACTCTGCTTGGTGGTGGTGGTTAGGCTCCGCCCCGCTCTGCTGGTTGTTGGTGGTTAGGCTCCGCCCCGCTGGGTGGCGGTGGTTAGGCCCCGCCCCCTCTGCTGGGTGACAGGTGACGGTGGTTAGGCTCCGCCCCACTCTGCTGGGTGGTGGTGTTTAGGCCCCGCCCCACTCTGCTGGGTGACAGGTGACGGTGGTTAGGCTCCGCCCCACTCCGCTGGGTGGCGGTGGTTAGGCCCCGCCCCGCTCCGCTGGGTGGTGCTTCTGCTGATGGATCCTCAGGTTCTGCCGCCCAGCGAACCTCTTCCCGCAGTGCTGGCAGGCGAAGGGCCGCTCGCCCGTGTGGACGCTCTGGTGCGTCTTCAGGTGCCCCGACTGCGTGAAGCGTTTGCCACACTGGGGGCAGCTGTACGGGCGCTCGCCCGTGTGCACGCGCATGTGCGTCTCCAGGCTCCGGGACGACGTGAAGCCTTTCCTGCAGCAGCTGCAGACGAAGCGCCGGTCCCTGCAGTGCTGGTTCTGGTCCAGAGGACCGGCCCCGGAGCCGCCCGGGCCCAGCGCCGGCAGAAGGGAGCCGGGAGCACCGGCGGGGCCGGCGCGGTCCAGGCGGAGCTCGGCTCCACGTCGGGTCGGAGCGCTGGGCGCCGGTCACAGACGCACCTCGCCTCTCCTGAGACGGGCCTCGTCCCAGAACCCCCAGGAGCGCACGTGTGGGGGAACCCGGAGCACCGGTGGACCGATGCTGAAGGGCGCTCGGCTCCCATGGCGCCGTGTCCACGCCAGGGCTCGTCCTCATCCTGGAGGCTCCTCCCTTTGGGTCGTCACCAACCAGGAAGTGCGGTTTTGCTCCTTCAGAACCAGCAGAACTCAGATCAACATCAACCAGGCAGGAGGCCCCTGAAGGTTCTGTCTTACCTTCTTCTCTGGTGAGCAGCTTGTCGTCGTCTTCTGTCTTTATGCTTCTCTCCTCCATCCCATCTCGATCACCAGCCGCTTCCGCACCACCCGCAGGTGAATCCTGAGGAGCAGACAGAACCGGATGAGCCAGAAGTTCTGGAACGCGGTGGAACACCAGGCGCAACAGCTCCTTCATCGCTCACATCTTCGCCTGCAGGCGGCGCTGTCGACACCCACGCGTCCGCTTCCGTTTCTCCTGCGGTTACTTTTGGGCTGCGGGGCTCCAGAGGAAGCGCCGCAATCTGGGTGAAAAACGTCACGTCTCAGACCAGACCGGGGGGGGGCTGCAGGCTGAAAGCACAACTCCGCCTCACCTTCACCCGGGCCGCCGTCCCGGTGTCCCCGGGCCACCAAGTCCTGCATGAGCTCCAGCTTCCTCCGCAGCGCCTGGTTCTCTGCGTGGCTGCGGCGGATCTCCAGCTGCAACACGGCGCAGCTGTCGTCCAGCAGCTCGCAGATCTCCGCCACGGCCGCTCGGCTCAGCGCCTCCATGATGGACGTCAGCTGAGACCGAAACGCCGCGAAGCGCGTCATCCCGACGGGAAGCGGGTAAACGAGGCCGCAGGTCCGGGGAGAGCAGCCCCGGCGGCGGGCAGAGCGCTGGTCCGGCGGGCAGGGCGATGGTCCGGCGGCGGGCAGGGCGATGGTCCGGCGGGCAGAGCGATGGTCCGGCGGGCAGAGCGATGGTCCGGCGGCGGGCAGAGCGATGGTCCGGCGGCGGGCAGGGCGATGGTCCGGCGGCGGGCAGAGCGATGGTCCGGCGGGCAGAGCGCTGGTCCGGCGGTTTCAGCCCAAGAATGACGAGCGTCGCTGTTGTTGTTGTTGTTGCTGCTGTGCGGTCACTTCCGCCTCCCAGTCCTCGTGTGGAGAACAACTTCCGTTAAGCCTCTTCTTCTTCTCTTTCACAATAAAAGAGGGTATTCTAAGGGTTTGGGCATGTTGACATGACGCTACACAAGCAGGACCAAACTCGGCTTCCATTGAAGTTTGTGAAAGAAGATCAACTAATTCGCCACCGTCACCACAGACAACGGTGAAATCCGTATTCCCGCCCTTTCACGCCGAAATCAGATCAAAACACAATTCTAAAGATCAAAGCGCCAAAAAGGGTTTGATGCGTCAAATGAGCTTTGCAATATTACGAGTGTTACGTTGGGTTTCACCTGCCTACATCACTGCTGGCGAGTAACTACAGTCGACTACAGACAACTACCGACAGAAAACAAACTACAGCTAGACTGTTGCGCATAAATACGTCACCAAATTCCATAAAAACTGAACTCTCGACATTGTTGAGTGCTTTTGGCCGACGCTCCTGAATGCAGCATTTCAGACCATTGTCGGTGTATTTTCCTACGGTCCTTAAACGCATCGCCAGGGGGCGGTTTCCATAGAAACCAAATTCACTGAGAGACAAGATGGTTTTCAGTAAGTTCGCAACCGCACATGTAACCGCAATAATCTCCGTTATCTGCGTTTCTACAAGATCTGTCATACGTTTTTGATGCGTTTTTGCCGAATTGTAATTTATTTTTGCTAACGTGTGTTAGCTAACAGGCGATAGCAGCAAGTATTAGCACCAAGTGACAGATTTAGTTAAAAATGTTGAAAAGATGATTGACTAACTACTCCAAACACTCCTACCGTTAAAATGTGTTGTTATTGCCTTATTTTTTTTAACTTTCACCGATATAATTCGCTAATTTGGCTTAGCCAGAGGCTAACCTTAAAACTTGTAGCCATGTTTTCATCAAATATCACAATTGTCTTAATAATCGTGATATTTCTCATATTTAGTTATCTCGACTTATTACAAGGATGTCGTGTTTTATGTCAACTGGAAATGTTTCGTTTTGCTGAATGTCGTTTCATTCCACACGAGTGTAAAGATCCCAACAGTTTGTGCTCCTGTTGTTGTTGTTGTTGTTGTTGTTGTTGTTGACGCGGCGCTGCAGTCACAGAGGAAATGATCCGCATGCGGGCCGAGCATAACGACAAAGAGATCTGTTCTTTGGAGGAAGTTTCTCTGCACCAGCAGAACATTGAGAAGATTGAGCACCTGGACCGGTGGTGCAGGAACCTGAAGATCCTGTACCTGCAGAACAACCTGATCCCCAGGATGGGTGAGGCTGGACCCAGCACGTCTACCACACCTGGGAGGGTCTTCCTGCTGAGATGTTGAAGGTCATGAGATGATTCCTCTTTGTTGATCTTCCAGAGAACCTTGGTCACCTGAAGAAGCTGCAGTATTTGAACCTGGCCTTGAACAACATTGAGGTCATTGAAAACCTGGAAGGTCAGTAGGCAGCTCCCTGTCCAGGGACAGGAGGAAGACTCCGTCTGCACCGCAGGATGAAGATCAAAGCTACAGTCACTATGCTAGCGGAGCTAATGCTCACAGTTAGGACAGGATCAGCTAACCTTTAGCATTGTCTTAGCTTGGCTTCACAGCTCAGAGAAGGTTCCGTTGACCCCTCCTTGTCCTGTTGTCTCCAGGCTGTGAGAGCCTGGAGAAGCTGGATCTGACGGTGAACTTTGTGGGTCGCCTGAGCAGCGTGGAGCGTCTGAAGCACAACCCCCACCTGACGGAGTTGTTCCTGGTGGGGAACCCCTGCACAAAGTTCCAGGGCTACAGGGAGTACGTGGTGGTGGCCCTCCCCCAGCTGAAGGTGAGTCCAGAGCAGGAGGCCTGGAAGTCAGACCTTCAGGTGAGGAGCTGGTCTCCTGGACGCGTCCACCTGGAGAAGTTCTGACTGACTGTGTGTCATCAGTGGCTGGATGGAGCAAAGATCAGCCGGTCCGAGCGGATCCGAGCCTGTCAGAGGATGGAGGAGCTAAAGGGGGGGCTCCAGGAGCAGGAGGAGGAACATGTGAGGAGGAGGCAACGTGAAAGACAGGAAGCACACATCAAGGAGAGCAGGGGGGTCACCAGCACGCCGTGAGTGTACTTCCTGTTCAGTTGTGAGTTCTTACTGACGGACTCTGGACCAGAACCAGCCCTTCAGAGCAGGAGCTGCCCGCAGGTGCTCCGGGGGGGGGGCGAAGCCTCGGGTCCAGACTGACCCCTGCTGCTTGTGTGCAGGCTCTGGGTGCAGGAGAACCAGGAGGAGGATCCCGGCCTGGAAGACCGGTTCTGGAACACACCCTGCGAGTTCAGCCCAGAGTCTCGTGTGGAGGCTCATCGTCACCTGGAGGAGAAACAGAGGGCGGCGGAGTGAGTGGCGCTCCAAACGTTAGCGGCCGGTCCTGCAGCACCGCCCCAGGGCGGCCACACGGTGGCGCCGTCACAGCGGCGCTGCTTCTTCTGTCATCAGAGACGTCCACCTGAGTCTTGCTCAGCTCTGGTCCTCATGAGCAGAGCTGAGCAAGACTCAGGTGATTCACTGAGCTGCTGCAGCAGCCTGAGGTTCTGAAGCTGGAACCGGGGTTCCACCTCTCCACAGTTAATGGCTCAGGTGATTCACAGCCCCCACCTGAGTGATGCACCACGTGCTGAGGCTCAGGTGTATCACAGCCCCCACCTGAGTGATGCAGCACGTGCTGAGGCTCAGGTGATTCACAGCCCCCACCTGAGTGATGCACCACGTGCTGAGGCTCAGGTGATTCACAGCCCCCACCTGAGTGATGCGCCACGTGCTGAGGCTCAGGTGATTCACAGCCCCCACCTGAGTGATGCGCCACGTGCTGAGGCTCAGGTGATTCACAGCCCCCACCTGAGTGATGCGCCACGTGCTGAGGCTCAGGTGATTCACAGCCCCCACCTGAGTGATGCAGCACGTGCTGAGGCTCAGGTGATTCACAGCCCCCACCTGAGTGATGCACCACGTGCTGAGGCTCAGGTGATTCACAGCCCAGGGAGGCCTTCATCAGACAGCCCCCCCGTCATGACGCTTGATTTGTTGCTCCGCTCAGGAGGGACAGAACCGTTAGCAGCACGTTCTGGCTGCAGGTTCTGCTGGGACAAAGCTTCAGAACCTCTGCGTCCTCTGGACCCCCACAGGGGGCATCAGCTGGTGGTGGACTGACTCAGCACCTGGTTGTTCGGGTCAGTTAATGTTCTAATGAGAGCTGATGCGGAGGTGGCTGGAACAGAGGTGTTAATGAGGTGCTGCTCCCTCCCTCCACCATCCCTCCCTCTCTCTCGCTCTGTCTGTGGAGGGAGGGATGGAGGGATGGTGGTGGAGGGATGATGGTGGAGGGAGGGATGATGGTGGATGGAGGGATGGTGGTGGAGGGATGATGGTGGAGGGAGGGATGATGGTGGATGGAGGGATGGTGGTGGAGGGAGGGATGGAGGGATGATGGTGGTGGAGGGATGGTGGTGGAGGGATGGAGGGATGGTGGAGGGCCACCCCCCCTCTGAAAACAGAGTTAGGGCCTGAATGGTGGAGCTTTGACTTTGAGGTGGAGGTGATCACATCAGGTGATCACAGCTGGAGCTGCTGCTCCAGCTGTGATCACCTGATGTGACAGGCTCCGCCCACACAGCTTCGCTCCACATCTGCATTCAGGGCCACTCCCTCAGACCAGAGGAAACATCTGCGTTCACCTTTATTCCTTTGCTGTTCACACGTGTGTGTGGGAGTGTGTGACCGCGAGAGAGAGCACCTTATCTTCTGTGTGTGTTATGAACAACCCTGAAGCAGATGTAGCTCTCTCCTTCACCCCAATGAGCTCATAACTCTTGTTGTCTCTCACACACACACACACACACGCTCACACACACACACACACTCATGCAGACTGCTTCTCTGTGTCTCTGCAGGAACAAAGGGAAGAAGCCAAAGGCTCCCAGGACACTGGTCACTGCAGAAGGTCGACCCCTGAACATCAACGAGCCAAAGTAATTAAACAAGTTCAGATGTTGGATTGTGATGGAGTTTGGGTTAGTTCCTGGGTTAGTTCCTGGTTCAGTTCCTGGTTCAGTTCCTGGTTCAGTTCCTGGTGTGGTTCCTGGTGTGGTTCTCCATGTTCCCCATCTCTGGGCCTCCACATCCTCCTGCAGCCTTCACTTAGTGATTTGTTGGTGCAGGTCTGTGGGGGCTGCTCCTGCCCCCCCCCCCCTCCTCCTGCCCCCCCCCCCCCTCCTGCCCCCCTCATGCCCCCCCTCTCCTGCCCCCCCCCTCCTGCCCCCCTCATGCCCCCCCTCTCCTGCCCCCCCCCCCCCCCCCTCCTGCCCCCCTCATGCCCCCCCTCTCCTGCCCCCCCCCCCCCCCAGGTTTATGTCCAGGTGAAGGCCACAGAGCCGAGGCCTTAAATCCTGACTGATTTCATTTGGAACATGAGGGGAGGACATGATGAGGTCAGGTGATCCTTCATCATCTGTTGAGGGCAGAACACAACTGGGCCGGGGAGAAGATCAAAGCACACCTGGATGCTTTGATGTGCTGCAGCGGGGTTAGGAAAGAAACAGGTGAAAAACTGTTGGGAAGGAAAATCACCTGCGTCTCTTCTGTGTGTCTCTGTGTGTGTGTGTGTCTGTGTGTGTGTGTGTGTGTGTGTGTGTGTGTGTGGTGTGAGTGTGAGTGTGTGTGGTGTGTGTGTGTCTGTGTGTGGTGTGTGGTGTGTGTCTGTGTGTGTGTTTGCAGGCTTGAATTCCGCCTGACTGAAGACGACGACACCAACTCGGTAGTTTTGGACCTGGCAGTTTACAGGTGAGAGTGTGATGACAGCAGAGGAGCCGAGGTTCCCGTGTCACTTCCTGTCTCTGCGTCCCCACAGACACATGGACACATCCCTGATGGACGTGGACGTCCAGCCAACGTTTGCCCGGGTCACAGTCAAAGGAAAGGTACCGTAGGACCGGGGGGGTTGTGGGTCACCTGTGCAGCAGGACGTCTGTGCTGCAGCCGTCCCGGTGCGGGACGTCTGTGCTGCAGCCGTCCCGCTGCAGGACGTCTGTGCTGCAGCCGTCCCGGTGCAGGACGTCTGTGCTGCAGCCGTCCCGCTGCAGGACGTCTGTGCTGCAGCCGTCCCGGTGCAGGACGTCTGTGCTGCAGCCGTCCCGCTGCAGGACGTCTGTGCTGCAGCCTCAGACTAATCCGGCTGCACACCTGTAGATATTCCAGGTGGTCCTGCCGGCAGAGGTGAAGCCCGACAGCTCGGTCGCTCACAGGTCCCAGACAACAGGACACCTGCTCCTCACCATGTCCAGGGTAGGTCCAGGCCCCGGTGACCCTGCAGAGACGGGACAGGTGGCATCAGGAGGGGGGCGTCTCCTGAACCGCCTGTAGGGGGCGATGTCACGGGCCTAGAACGTTCTCACCTCTGTCTTCCAGGCTGGAGACACATTGAGGACCAGGCGTCCAGCCAGCGCTCCGGTCCCTCAGAGGAGCTCCAGCCAGGACCAGCAAAGGTAAAAACAGTGGTTAGCTGTTGCTAATGCTAATAACAGAGAGGAACCAGGGTCCACGTCTCTGGGCCAGCTCCATTTGGGTTCTGTGTGCTCAGCAGCTGAACCTGCTGACCTCACGGGTCCATTAAGCCTCTGGTCCATCTGGTCCCGGCCCAGAGCGGCGCTCTCCTGCTAATGTCATCACCGTTTTATCACCCGGCCCCCACTTGTCCTTCACACGGCCCCATCAAGGCCCCACAGAGGAAGCTGTTACCCCCCCACCCCCACCCACACGTGTCTGTGCTGGGGGGTGATGGTGCCGTTCACGAGTGGGAATGACCTTTGACCCCTGGCAGCATGCCAGCTTCACTCAGCTTCTGGCTCTGATGGACCCGACGGCCATAACTGGCTTCAGATCAATAATGATGAATCAAGATCTAAGATCCAGGCTGGGATAGAGAGATCCAGTAGATTTCAAGGATGAGAGGTGATCCAGTAGAGTGGAGGAAAAGCAGAGATCAAACTAGTCAGCAGCAGGTTCTGGTGGAGTTTCCTTCCTGGTGTCTGCAGCAGCGTCCAAGGGAGGTAAACAAGAGCGTGTGTGTGTGTGGTGTGTGTGTGTGTGTGTGTGTGGTGGGTTCGTCACCTGTCCAGGTAGGCTCCTCCCTCTGACTGCTGGGATAGACCCCACCCCCATGACAACTGCTGGGATAGACCCCGCCCCATGACTCTAACTGCTGGGATAGACCCCGCCCCATAAGCCTGACTGTGGGATAGACCCCCGCCCCCAATGACTTATTACAAAAAACTGACCAAAAGTAAATAACAACACAAACTTTGAAAAAGCTTTTTTGTAACGTGGGAAGAATGTTCCTGTGTGAGGACCCAAACCATCAGGATTCGGAGTGAATCTTCCTGTTTACCTCCTCCTCATCTCCCATAGCAACCATTTCCTCATTGTGCCCCAGATTAGCAGCATTTCTCTTCTCTTGAAAGTTTAGACAGTGAGTTGTTGTGTTTTAGGGTCAGTTAGAGGTAAAAGTGGCCCTGCAACCATCATCCAGCCTCCACTGGAGCTGGATCCTAATGAGCCTAACGAGCAGCTCTATTAGCGGTGCTGGATACCAAGCGCCCCCCCGACCTCTGAAAACTCTAAAACTGATGACTTTATCAGTCTGGCAGCTCTCCTGGGGGCTCGTTGCCAGTGTGATGATAAGAAGGTCCTCATTACCTGTGAGATATAACGACCGGGGGGGCTGGTGCTGCTCAGGCCCATTACAAGCAGCCATCTTGGATTTAAGGACATTAGCCGAGGAGCCCTGAGCTAATGAGTCCATCCATCTACAGAGAATTGCTGACCATTAGCTTTAGCCGCCCGTTACCACCTGCAGCTAAATTTAGCGACTCTTGCGTCTCGCTTTAATTATTAGTCTCTAATTCAGTGATGTCGTTCATGATGTTTGACTCTTTCAGACTCATCAGAAACGTCTGAGGAGAAACGTGCTTGGGATTATTGCTCAGTGAGGGAAAACCAAATGTTGGGGCCGCCACTTCCTGTTAGCGCCCAGCGTTAGCACATATTAGCCCACCAGGCTCAGCTCAAACACCACAGGAGATGTTTCTACAGTCACAGACGGAACCAGAAGATTGGAAAGCTCCTTGGAAGCTGTTGGGATTCCCAGAGAAGCAGAACACCACGACTATTATGGGATGACTGACTGCAGAACATGAGCTCATGGTCTGGGTTTATCTGCTGCTCATCTGGATGTGGATCCTGTGCCCTCTCAGGCCGAGCCAGAGTGGATCAGTGGCTCCAGACGCTGAGCAGAACCTGCTGATCTGGTTACTGGTGCTGATAACGGCCCCTCACTGAAGCCTGGCCCAGCCAGGAACCAGCCAGAAACCAGCCAGTAACCAGCAATAACCAGCCAGTAACCAGTCAGAAACCAGCAATAACCAGCCAGTAACCAGCAATAACCAGCCAGTAACCAGCCACAAACCAGTCAGAAACCAGCAATAACCAGCCAGTAACCAGTCAGAAACCAGCCAGTAACCAGCCAGTAACCAGTCAGAAACCAGCAATAACCAGCCAGTAACCAGCAATAACCAGCCAGAAACCAGTCAGAAACCAGTCCAACCCCCAGCTGTTCGGTTTGGTCGAGGTTGGACATGCAGAGTGAAGCTTTTAGGCCTGTGGGACCAGAGCTGGTTAATAAAATAACCCTGGTTCTTGGTGTGTTCTCCTCTGTGGGAGGTTCTGGTTCTGTTGTGTGGACCAGACAGGATGTTCTGTGTCCTCTGGCAGCCGGACGCTCTGAGTAAACAGCAGAATGTGCAGAGTAATGAAGAGCTGCTGCTGCTGCTGCTGCACGTTGGAGCAGAATTACTGCCCCCCCCCGACCCTTATTAATCTGCTGCCTGGAGCTTATTGCCTCTGCTCCAGACTGGCTGTGCTGCTCCTCTCCGTCACGTCCACCTGAGGAGGCGCTGCCTCACCTCCTCAGGTGGACGTGACGGTGAGGAGGGTCTCAGCCAGCCGGGCTTGAAGGAAGGTTCTGATCACTGGATCTGCCCCCATCCCAGCATCCATCCCAGCAGAGCTGCAACATGGAGCTCATGTAACCGCGGGGGGCGATTGTTGTTGTGGTTGGTCACATGACACACCTGAACCTCACGACACACCTGAACCTCACGTGACACACCTGAACCTCACATGACACACCTGAACCTCACATGACACACCTGAACATCACGACACACCTGAACATCACATGACACACCTGAACATCACGACACACCTGAACATCACGACACACCTGAACGTCACGACACACCTGAACATCACGACACACCTGAACGTCACGACACACCTGAACGTCACGACACACCTGAACATCACGACACACCTGAACGTCACGACACACCTGAACGTCACATGACACACCTGAACGTCACGACACACCTGAACATCACATGACACACCTGGACATCACATGACACACCTGGACATCACGTGACACACCTGAACATCACGACACACCTGAACATCACGTGACACACCTGAACCTCACAACACACCTGAGCATCACGTGACACACCTGAACCTCACAACACACCTGAGCATCACGTGACACACCTGAACCTCACAACACACCTGAACATCGTGACACACCTGAACATCGTGACACACCTGAACATCACGACACACCTGAACATCATGACACACCTGAACATCACGACACACCTGAACATCGTGACACACCTGAACATCGTGACACACCTGAACATCACGACACACCTGAACCTCTGCTCCTTTAAATCCTCAGGACCCGCCCAGGTGCAGAGAGGCTGGAGGTGGACCCCAGGAGCCACCGCGTGCTGGACCTCGGCGCCATCGTGCCTCGGGAGACCCCGGAGGGCCCTCTGGAAATGTGCCGGCTGGCTCCGCCCACCAGCCGTACCTCCATCCCAGGTGAAGGGTTTGTGGATGACCCGGACGTCCCCCCACTGATGTAAAGGCCTCGGACGCCCAGATGAGTGTGTGGAACCACACGTGCACGCCACAGGAGACCAGACCGGCTCAACGTTCAGGACGCTCAAACTGTCCTTCAGAAAAGCTGCTGGTTCTGACCCAGACTTTGATCAGGAGGCTTCTGCTCACTGGACCCGGCGGCTGAAAGGTCACGGCTGCGTCTCAGCTTCTATATTTAACTGCTGGTCTCATCCAGGGACGGACGGACGTCCAGGGACGGACGGACGTCCAGGGACGGACGGACGTCCAGGGTCTTAAACAATGTCAGCTTTATCTGCAGGTTCAGCAGAAACGTGGTTCCTCTGTGAGGGCGTCGGGGTCCAGAGGCTTTGCTGAACGTCTGCTTCCATCTTCTCTCACTGTCTCCACATGTTCCACATTCAATTCTGATTAAAAACTCAACGTTTTCAGGAAAACTCAGGTTTGATGTTCATGTAAAGCAGATGTTCTCCAGGTGTCTCAGCGGGTTCTTGGAGCCTGTGTAGAAATGTTCCTCCACCCTCACACAGAAGCACACGTGTGGAGAAGGTTCCACCTCTCCGTTACCTGACTGAACGTGTCAGGACCTGCTGCTGCTCTGGACCCTCACCTCACCTGGTTCTGAACCTCCTGGTTCTGTGTTGCTCTGACCACAGAGCTGTAGAAGAACATGGTTACGGCTGCTCACCTTCTCAGGTGACCTCCTCAGATCAATAACTGCTGCTGCAGCACACCTGGGGGCTCAAAGGCCACCACGGCTGCTGCGTCCTGGATCTTCAGGACGTAAATGGTGACCTCTGACCTTTGGGCTCACCACCCTGGGGGAGGTGAAACCTCCTGAGTGGAGCTCCAGCCAGGAACGTTTCCTCCACCAGCCAGTATGAGCAGTAACAGAAGGTCTCAGGATGTCTCCAGGCTTGTGAAGCTCTGCTGGTGTTGAGAGGAGACGCCAGGAGACATCATGTGACCTCCACGCTGAGGCTCCTGTCCTCTCCTCACAGGAGCCTCTGAGCGTCCTTCTACCTTCTGGGGAGACGTGACCCGCATGATGAATGGGCGCCAGCGTGGACGCTCATCGACCCGTGGACGCTCATCGACCGTCCTCATCCGTCAGCGGCGACGTCCCGTAGTGACGGCAGAGCTCCATCAGTCCTCTGGTGCTGCTCCTCATCCTCCATCTTCATCTCCACCACTGGGCTCTCAGCTGACTGGCTGGAGGGCTGGCTCAGCCAGTCCTGTGAGGGACAGCTCACCTGTCCAGCTCACCTGTCCAGGCCAGCTGTCCTGGTCACCTGCCCTGGTCACCTGTCCTGGTCACCTGTCCAGGCCACCTGTCCAGCTCACCTGTCCAGCTCACCTGTCCAGGTCACCTGCCCTGGTCACCTGTCCAGCTCACCTGTCCAGCTCACCTGTCCAGGTCACCTGCTCTGGTCACCTGCCCTGGTCACCTGTCCTGGTCACCTGTCCAGGTGACCACCTGAGGTTCTGACCCACTCCCTCCTGCCTGGAGTCGCTTCTTTCCTACTTTTACTCAGATTAACCATTAGAGGTGAGTCCGATCCAAACCCCTGAAGGGAACGCCGAGGTTCTCGTGCACGTGTGTGCGTGAGCCGGTTCCGGTTGTGTGTTTGTCCTCTCAGGACGGTGGAGGGACCAATGTGTGACAGAGCAGAACTTCGGAACCACTGAATGTTGAACATCCGGGCCCGACTTCTGCTCTGTAGGAAGCGACTCGTACGGACGTGCAGGTGTGCGCGATTTGGCACGTGTGCGCGCACGTTGTAACCGCGCCGACTCGGTGCTCCGGCTCGTGTCCGTCTGCTGCCGCTCCCCCAGCACTCATCTTCCTCATCTTCCGCATCTTCATCCTCCTCCTCATCCTCGGAGCAGCCTCTGCAGGTGGATCGAGGCTGGAAGCCCCGCAACGCGACCATGCGCGTGTCCGTGGCGGTAGGTGGTCGGCGGGGGAGGTTTGTGTCTGCAGTGTGCGGGGAGGCTCTTTGTCTGTGGCGTGCGTGTGCGTGCGCGTGCGCCCCCGCTCTGGTGGATTGATTGACAGGTAATGGCGTGAGCAGAGCCCCATTTCCCGGTTCTCCGGGTCCTGGACCGAGTTCCCCCACTTTGCGTTGAGCGCCGCTAAACACGCTGCGTGATCGTGCGTGTTTGTGCGTTCCGTGCGCATGCTTTGTGTCTCCGTGCGCTCCCTCCTCCCTCCTCCCTCCTCATCCCTCCTTCCTGCTCTTCTCTTCCCGTCAGATTCCTCAGCAGCTCCGCGCGCCGCATCCTTAGGTGACCCGCGGCTGAAGGAGGCTTTTTTGGGCGGGGGTGTTTTCGGAACCAGCGCCCGGATCATGGCATGCTGCCCACGCCGGGCATCCAGCGCTGACCATGGGGCTCCGGTCCAGAACCGCTGCTAGCGGCTCGGAGGAGCAGAAGAAGAGCTCGGGAGCTCCCCCCGCGGACCTGCTGGACCAAAGTGCCGGAGCGGTGGACAAGGATGGCGCCCTGCTGCTCGTGCACGGCCGGGACGGCTACAAGCGCGGCTCCCAGGGCATCGGCATCGGGCTGCTGGCCAAGACCCCCCGGAGCTGCAGCCGGCCGGCCAAGCGGAACCACGTCCTGCAGAGGAGGGTCCAGAACCTGATCTACGACGCGCTGGAGAGGCCGCGGGGCTGGGCTCTGCTCTACCACGCGTTCGTGTGAGTACCTGATGTTCCGGTCCGGGTGTCTCTGCGCTGGAGCCGCGAGGTTCTGAACGCTTCCGACCGGGTTTGTTCTAGAATGACGCACCGATTAAAACAGCGGAGTCACGCAGGTGAACCCCACCTGAGCCGGGACGGACGCGGCCGGTCCAACTTCAGCAGAGTTAAACTTTAGTGTCGGTGACGTCATCGGGCTGATCCGTGGTCCGTGCCGAAGCGTGTCGGTGTGCAGGTGCATTATGGGCTGGATCCAGCTGAGCCGAACCTCTGGACCCTCCCGACGGTGCTGCTGACTGACGCTCAAACATAAAGGTTCCTGCTGGGCCACGTCAGTAGGACCAGTGGGTCAGATGGGTTCTGCTGGGCCACGTCAGTCTTTTAGGACCAGCGGGTCAGATGGGTTCTGCTGGGCCACGTCAGTCTTTCAGGACCAGCGGGTCAGATGGGTTCTGCTGGGCCACGTCAGTAGGACCAGCGGGTCAGATGGGTTCTGCTGAGCCACGTCAGTCTTTCAGGACCAGCGGGTCAGATGGGTTCTGCTGAGCCACGTCAGTAGGACCAGCGGGTCAGATGGGTTCTGCTGGGCCACGTCAGTCTTTTAGGACCAGCGGGTCAGATGGTTCTGCTGAGCCACGTCAGTCTTTCAGGACCAGCGGGTCAGATGGGTTCTGCTGAGCCACGTCAGTCTTTTAGGACCAGCGGGTCAGATGGGTTCTGCTGGGCCACGTCAGTCTTTCAGGACCAGCGGGTCAGATGGGTTCTGCTGGGCCACGTCAGTCTTTTAGGACCAGCGGGTCAGATGGGTTCTGCTGGGCCACGTCAGTCTTTCAGGACCAGCGGGTCAGATGGGTTCTGCTGAGCCACGTCAGTAGGACCAGCGGGTCAGATGGGTTCTGCTGGGCAGTGGATCAGGAAGCTTCGGTTCAGATCCGATCCTGAAACACGTCGAGATCGATGTTTCCTGACAGATTTGTTGTGTTCCAGCCTCGTGCGCGTGCACGTGCGCACGTGAGCTGCTCCGAGTTCTGAAACACGCTGGCAGATCTGTGGCAGCACGAAACCAGCCGGAACCACCCAGAACCCATCATGCACTGGGCTCCGGCAGCGCTCCAGAACTGAAGCGGTACCAAAATGCTGGTTGCCATGACAACAGGAGTGGAATCAGATCTGCAGCCGAGCCGTGAGTCAGGTAGAGCGAGCATGTGTGACAGAGAGAGAGAGAGAAACCTGAGCGGGGGCACGTCAGCAGTTTGGGCCGCTCACGTCCGTGGTGAACTTTGACCCTGTCCCGGGGTCCGGACCGGTCCGGCAGCAGGCTCCTCCCACAACGCCACCTGGTCTGACGCCGTGCTGTTCGCCTTACACCCCCGTCCTGGGATTCTGAGCTCCAGAGCCCGGTCCAGGGGCCGCTAACGTGTGCTCCAGAACCGCTGTCCTACAGGAGGTGGTTCTGGGACACGTTCTGGGTTTATCTGCGTCTGTGGTTCCGGAGCTCAGCTCTGTCTCTAATTAAAACTCCCAGATTCTTGTCAAACGCTAATTAAAAGCTTTCGTTTGTCTGATTCTGCCGACTGCTGGAACCGGGCTCGGGTTGATAATCTGGTCTGATGAGGAGCTGCTGCTGCTCAGGACCCAGGACCCAGGAGCTGAGGTTCTGGACCAGGGTTCTGGACCGGAGCTCCATGTTTCTGGAGCCTCCTGATCTTCACGTTCACGTCTGCGACGCCGACGTGGTGGCAGGAGACGGCCATGTGATCCAGCCGTGGTTCTGGCTCTGGTAGAACCAGGTCCAGGTTCTCCAGCTGCTGAATGAAGCAGCAGAACTGGGTCTGTGGTTGTTGTGGTTCTCCCGTCTTTATTAGTCGGCCCGGTTTACGATGTGTTTACGTTAAACCGCGGCGGCGTTCCTAATGGGCGGTTGTGGTCGTTAGGAAAATGACATTTATGCCGTAAGCACACGGGACAGCAGAACTGTTCCAGAACCAGAATCAGACTGAGACCGGACTGAGACCGGGCCGAGCCAGGGAGAGAGGAGCGCCACTGGTGGTGGAGATGGTGGAGGTGGGGGAGGTGTGGGTGGAGATGGTGGAGGTGAAGGTGATGGAGGTGGTGGAGGTGGTGGAGGTGGTGGAGATGGTGGAGGTGATGGAGGTGGTGGGGGTGGGTGGTGGAGGTGATGGAGGTGAGGGATGGGGTGCGGTGATGGTGGTGGACGGTGGTGGAGGGGTGGAGGTGGTGGAGGTGGAGGGATGAGGGGGGGAGCGGGGGAGGGGAGAGGTGGAGTGGGGTGGTGGAGGTGGTGGGGGTGGTGGAGGTGGGGGTGGAGGGGGGAGCGGAGGGGGTGGAGGTGATGGAGGTGGGGGAGGGTGGACTGGGGGTGGAGGTGGGGGTGGAGGATGAGGTGAGGGAGAGGGTGGAGGGTGGGGGAGGTGGTGGTGGAGATGGGGGGAGGGGAGGATGGGGGTGGAGGGGTGGAGGTGAGTGGAGGGCGGGTGGAGGTGGAGGGAGGTGGATGGTTGGGGATTGGGGGGGGAGGTGAGTGGATGGGGTGGAGGGGCGGGGAGGAGGTGATGGAGGGGTGGAGGAGGATGGATGGAAGGTGGTGGAGGTGGTGGAGGTGATGGAGGGAGGGTGGGGTGCGGGGTGGGGCGGTGGGGCGGGTGGTGGGGGGGAGGGATGAGGGGGTGGTGGAGGTGATGGAGGGGGTGGAGGTGGTGGAGGGGGTGGAGGGGTGGAGGTTGGTGGAGGTGATGGAGGTGGTGGAGGTGGGAGTGTGGTGGAGGTGGTGGAGATGGTGGAGGTGGTGGAGGTGGTGGAGGTGGTGGAGTGGTGGAGGTGGTGGAGTGGTGGAGGTGTGGAGATGATGGAGGTGGGGGAGGTGATGGAGGTGGTGGGGTGGAGGGGGTGAGGTGATGGGGTGGTGGAGGTGGTGGAGGTGATGGAGGTGTGGAGATTGATGGAGGTGGTGGAGGTGGTGGAGGTGATGTATGGAGGGGTGGAGGTGGTGGAGGTGGTGGAGGTGATGGAGATGATGGAGGGGTGGAGGTGGTGGAGGTGATGGAGGTGATGGAGGTGGTGGAGGTGGTGGAGGTGATGGAGGTGGTGGAGGTGGTGGAGATGATGGAGGTGATGGAGGTGGTGGAGGTGATGGAGGTGGTGGAGGTGGTGGAGGTGTGGAGGTGATGGAGGTGGTGGAGGTGGTGGAGATGATGGAGGTGATGGAGGTGGTGGAGGTGATGGAGGTGATGGAGGTGATGGAGGTGGTGGAGATGATGGAGGTGATGGAGGTGATGGAGGTGGTTGGAGGTGGTGGAGATGAGGAGTGGTGGAGGTGATGGAGGTGGTGGAGGTGGTGGAGGTTGGAGTGATGGAGGTGGTGGAGGTGGTGGAGATGATGGAGGGGATGGCGGTGGTGGAGGTGATGGCGGTGTGGAGGTGCTGCGGTTGTGGCGGTGTGGAGGTGGTGGCGGTGGTGTGGGTGGTGGAGGAAGCATGGAGTGGCTGGAGGTGGTGGATGTGCTTGAGTTGTGCGGTGCTGGAGGTGATGGAGGTGATGGAGGGGTGGGGTTCTGGAGGTGCTGCGGTGGTGGCTGTGGTGGAGATGATGCGGAGGTGATGGATGGTGGTGGCCTGTGACTTGCGGTGGTGAGGTGGTGGCGGTGGTGGCGGTGGTGGAGGTGGTGGCGGTGATGGAGGTGACTGGCGGTGGTGGGGTAGGTGATGGAGGGTGCACTGGCGGTGGTGGCGGTGCATGGCGGTGGTGGAGGTGGTGGAGGGGTGGGGAGGTGTGGGTGGTGGGGGGGGGCGGTTCTCGGGAGGTGGTGGAGGTGGTGGCGGTGGTGGAGTGGTGGGGGTGACTGGCGGTGATGGCAGGTGGATGGGCGGTGGTGCGGTGTGGAGGTGCTGGAGGTGGTGGAGGTGGTGGAGGTGTTGGGTGGTGGAGGTGGTGGTGGTGATGGCGGTGGTGGAGGTGCTGGAGGTGGATGGAGGTGATGGAGGTGATGGAGAGGTGGAGATGATGGAGGTGATGGAGGTGATGGAGGTGGTGGAGGTGGTGGAGTGGAGAGGGTGGTGGAGATGATGGAGGTGGTGGAGGTGATGAGGGAGGTGGTGGAGGTTGAGTGGTGGAGGTGATGAGGTGGGGAGGGTGGTGGGATGATGGAGGTGATGGAGGGTGGTGGAGGTGATGGAGGTGATGGAAGGTGATGGAGGATGGTGGAGATGATGGAGGTGATGAGATGGTGGAGATGATGGATGGTGGTGGTGGAGGTGATGGAGGATGGAGGTGATGGAGATGGTGGAGGTGATGGAGGTGATGGAGGTGGTGGAGGTGAACCAAAACCACTTATCTCAGCAGGAAATATGTCCTAGTGATGCGTGGGCGGGGCCGGGGTTGGGCCGTGGGCGGGGCTGTGGGCGGGGCCTGGGGCGTGGGCGGGGCCGGGCCTGTGGGCGGGGCCGTGGGCGGGGTCGTGGGCGGCTGGCAGGAAGAGCCTCAGCGGGATCAGCGAACTCCTCCAGCACCTCCGCAGTAGTTGCGGCGCCCCAGCTCCTCTTTCTAAACTTTAGATTTAATTATCTTAGAGGACCATGTGGTCATGTGACCATGTGGTCACGTGACCATGGGAACATTGCGTGTTTACATCTGTCTGATGACGTCTGACATGATGCTGTCAGCTTCTCTGTCTGTCGCCATGGTTACCCTGAGCAGTGACAGCGGTCGATGGGTGTGGGTGGAGCCGTCGGACCCTCAGGAGGATGATCTTACTGGGGGGAACCCGACCCGTCTGTGTAAAGGGAACCCCCCCCCCATCCCACAATTCCTTTCTTCTATCAAACAGAGGAGCTGACGGTGTGTGTGGTGTGTGAGTGTGTGTGTGTGGTGTGTGTGGGTGTGTGTGTGGTGTGTGTGGTGTGTGAGTGTGTGTATGTGAGTGTGTGTGTGTGTGTGTGTCTGTGTGAGTGTGTGTGTGTGTGTGTGTGAGTGAGTGTGTGTGTCTGTGTGTGTGAGTGTGTGTGTGTGTGTGTGTGTGGGTGTGTGTTGTGAGTGTGTGTGTGTGTGTGAGGTGTGTGTGTGTGTGGTGTGTGTGGGTGTGTGTGTGTGTGTGTGTGTGTGTGTGTGTGAGTGAGTGTGAGTGTGTGTGTGTGAGTGTGTGTGTGTGTGTGAGTGTGTGTGTGTGCCATTACTGTCTGTAATTTCAGCCTGTCCACTTCCACCCTGTCAGTGGTTTTTTACTTCCTGTAACAGTAAAAATAGGTCCCTCTCTGCAGGAGGAACCTGGATTGTTGAATCGGGTGAAATTGTCTGAAATCAAACACAAAACCTGAGAAAGAAGCGGAGGAAGTTTTAGTTTGTCCTTGAACATGGAGATAGTCAGATGTTCCAACGGTCCTTCTGACCTCCTCAACAGGAAAATGGAATATTAGCTGCTGGACACTGAGGAGGAACCTGAGGCGAATCTCCTGAGTGAGGAGCAGATAAATAAATCAAGTCCATAATTAATAGATGAGTTGTTTCTCCGTGATGGAACATTCATGAAGAAACTGGGTCAGGACGGCTCCAGGATCCCCAGAGCTCCCACCCTGTCCCTCACCTGATCATCCAGGAGAGAAGGTTGACTCAGCGTTCTGATCCCCAGCTAGTTTAGCTAGTTAATCTCTGAGCTCCTAATTAGCCGTTAATTAATACTCGCTGGTTTCTCAGCAACCGCTTCCTCGTTGACAGTGACAGACATCTGCCTCCACCAATCACAGAGCCGGTAGCAGTTAAGGGCGCGGCCAGGGCTGTTTAGCTTAATTAGCAGGCTGATTAACAGGGCTAACTACATTAGCATCCTCCTTCTCAACAAGATTGAATGCAGAGACACAGAGGCTGTGAGAGAGTGTGTGTCTGTGTGTGTGTGTGTCTGTGTGTGTGTGTGTAGCGGGGGGGGTGAGACTGTCTGACATGTATCATGTGTCTGACACACTTTGTGCAAACAATGAATTAGCTGTTTATTAGCAGTGCAGCAGTTTTCTGTAATCTGAGCACACTGTGTGTGTGTGTGTGTGTGTGTGTGTGTGTGTGTGTGTGTGTGTGTAGCAGGACAGCTTGGACACCACAAAGTCAAATGTCTTCAGATTTATTGGATTAGCACCTGCTGGTATGCTAACAGACTAAGCTACATAATGAATGGTTGCACCGCTGCCTGTGTGCTCGGAGCGTGTTGCTATGCTAATGTTAGCATGTAGCTGGCTGGTGTCCGGTTGCAGCAGGTCTTTGTGCAGGAGGGTCGGGGGGTTGAGACAGACCCCCCCAGAAGCTGACTCAGCATCCTCCAGCATGACGACGTCATCACTTATTGATGGCGGGAACCGTCTGTTCCACCTGGTCTGTCCCTCAGGTCGGAGCGGAACGCGCTCTTCCCGTTCTTCCCGTCTCCCGACTGTCTGAACTCTGATTGGCTGTTGCGTTTCCGCGGCGAGGAGACAGACGCGTCCACGGAGAGGGAAATACGAGCTGCGTGTTACACCTGTAGGACGCTGAGAGCGCCTGCAGCCCTCACAGTGGAGGGCGAATCTAACCTGACCCAGCGGGTGTCCACATCGCCATGGAAACAGGGATTACTGGTGTTTGAAGGGTGTTGGAGGACACGGCGGGGGGGCGCTCGGACTGCTGACTGCGCAGGTGTGAAACAGTTTTCCGGTTTGCTCTGCGTCTGTGGCTGGTCCGTCCATAAAGGTCATAAAGGTCAGCGCAGCGGCGGTCGGCCGCCATCGTCCCGTCGAAGCGAGGCCACGCCCCCTCGCCCCCCCCTGCTCCTCCCTCTGGTTTCTTTAGTTACACACAGAAACTGAGCAGGATTCAGGTGAGAGGGGTCAAAGGTCAGAGCGTCCGGGGGTTGGTGCTGCCTCGTCTGGCGCCTTGCTGACTCTCGCCCCCCCGCTCCCTCGGTATCCGGGCTGGTTGCACTGGTTGCCAGGGAAACCCGGTGACTTGTTGCCACGGTAACCCCTCTGGACGGAGGGGTGGGGGTGTTCTCGGCGTGGTTGCTGGTCGCGCTGGTTGGTTGTTGAAACAGCTTAAGTACTTAAAAGCGCCACAGAACTTTTGGCTCCGCCTCCTCGCGGGTGCTGACAGGCGGATATATTTGGCATCATCGTGGGTCGCTCAGATTAGCAAGAGTGTGGATGACACCAGAAAGTGTCTGTTGCCAGGCAACCCCGTCCAAAAGTGCTCAACTAAGGCAGGTGACTGAGGTTGCTGGTTCGATTCCCAGTGTGATTTGTTGACCACATTCAACATGAGACAGGAAACATAACGCGTCATGTGATCCATGCAGCAGCGCAGCTAAGCTAATGCTAAAGCTACGCCTCAGCGTCAGCTATGCTAGCATCAGGACTGACCAGAACGCAGCAACTCTCCATCTGAAAGTTTCCTCTCAACTTTCCGTGTGTGTCCCGACCTCCGTCTCTCGTTAGGAAAACTTTCAGCTGCTAATGAAGCTCGGCAGGGCGACCTCTGGAGGCCGGAGGCAGAAGTTCCAGCTTCACTAATTAACTGGCAGAAAGTGACCTTGGTTAATTACATCGGTGGCAGCGAGGCCGGCGGGCGGCGTCCGTCCTGCTCTGGACTCTGCTCCAAACATCTGCCAGCTTCCATGTGACCATGTGACCACAGCAGGAGACTCAGCTTCTGTTTGAAGCTCTTCAGAGACCGACAGAGCTCATTAATGCACGCAGGCCTTTTCCACCTCATTAAATTAGCGTTTAACGACAGTTGGAGAGCCACAGCGAAGCCTGGCAGACAGAGTCCAGGGACAGAATCCTGCTGCTGACACATGCTGACATAAGCTAACAATGCTAACGAGAGGTTTCCTGTTTTCATTCTGGAGAAGATTTAACGGGCGTTCGACCATCGGAGCCATCGGAGCTGATCTGGGATCCGTTTAGGCTCCTGAGGAGCTGACGGAGCTCTGGTTCTGCTCTGTGCACCATCAGGAGCAGCAGAACCGTCGGAGGAACCGAGCTGCAGATGAGTCAGAGTCTGCTGTCACGACAATTCCCACAATCCCCCATCGATGATCCTGCAGCCCGTCTGACGTCAGCAGAGCCGGTCTGACCCAACAGAACAGCTCCGACTAAACCTGTGAGCCTGAGTGGTGTCGGGGGCCCGGTGGGCCGTGTGCTGCTGCTGGTGGTCCTCCCGGGGGTGATGCAGGAGGACGATGGAGGTCAGAGTGAAGACCATGATGAAGGAGGCTGTGAGGCGTTCACAGACCCCGGAGAGGGTGGGAAAGTCCACACAGGCTGTTTAACGTCCCAGAATGATGCAGATTTACATCATTCCTGATGGTTCTGTGGTTCCCCTCCGCCACGCCAGCAGGTCCTGTTTACTTCCTGTCAGCTGGTCCCTAATAACTTCCTGCTTCTAGCGATCGATGGGCTTCAGGAACCTCTTACGTTGACGGGTCGGACACGGCGCCTAATGGCCCCACTCAGTGAGGCGTGAGGCCCGTGTGGACCCTGACAGCAGCCGTTCAGAACAACCAGGCGGGTCTGCTTCCTGCTGTTTCAGCGGGACCAGTCAGCTTTGTTACCTGGAGTGCAGCAGAAGCTGGTCTCCATGGAAACGCAGCAGCGCTGTTGGGACGATGTTGATGATTTCATCCTGCTGGGGTTTCCCAGGCAGACACGCAGGGGCTTCCTGGAGCCTCACATGTGTGCTCTTGTGTTGGGGGCGGAGCCTCGGGGATCGGGGCGCTCCAGTCTGCTGATCCACCAGAACCCTCCGACCAGAACACAACCGCTGAACATGTGATGGATCCTGACGTGAACACTTAAAGATCAATCAGCTCAGGCTCGACCAATCACGTCACACCTTCAACCCCGCTGTCCTGTGGCGTGTTGCCATGGAAACACGCATAGACAAGGTACCCGTGCGTTATCGCTGACATGTCTGACGGGCAGTTATTCCATTGTGCACCTGTTTCCATGGTAACAAACAATGCATGTCACTGCAGCTTAGCGCTGAAGCAGCACGCGTCACGTGACCGCACACAAATCACAACGCTCCTTAAGCCCCGCCCCCACGACGCTCTGAGCTTTTCTGATGGTCTGATACTGGTGGCCACACCCCCTCCCATAAACAAACATCGGTTGTTGATGATAAAGCTAAAAACAAATCCGTCCAATCACGTGTCAGGATGAAACCGCTTCACAGTTCACAGACGGCGTCGCTGACACGCTCGCACTTCAGCAGGAAACGGCGCCGGCGTTTCACAGCTTCAGAGACGAGTGAAGCAAACACACACGGATGCTCACTACAGCCCCCTCTGCCCCAGTAGACCAGTTATCTGCCCCCTCTGCCCCAGTAGACCAGTTATCTGCCCCCTCTGCCCCAGTAGACCAGTTATCTGCCCCCTCTGCCCCAGTAGAACCAGTTAGCTACCCTCTCTGTCCCAGTAGAACCAGTTAGCTACCCTCTCTGTCCCAGTAGAACCAGTTAGCTACCCTCTCTGTCCCAGTAGACCAGTTAGCTGCCCTCTCTGTCCCAGTAGAACCAGTTAGCTACCCTCTCTGCCCCAGTAGACCAGTTATCTGCCCTCTCTGTCCCAGTAGACCAGTTAGCTGCCCCCTCTGCCCCAGTAGACCAGTTATCTGCCCCCTCTGTCCCAGTAGACCAGCTATCTGCCCCCTCTGCCCCAGTAGAACCAGTTATCTGCCCCCTCTGTCCCAGTAGAACCAGTTAGCTGCCCCCTCTGCCCCAGTAGACCAGTTAGCTACCCTCTCTGCCCCAGTAGAACCAGTTAGCTACCCTCTCTGTCCCAGTAGAACCAGTTAGCTGCCCTCTCTGCCCCAGTAGACCAGTTATCTGCCCCCTCTGCCCCAGTAGAACCAGTTAGCTACCCTCTCTGCCCCAGTAGAACCAGTTAGCTACCCTCTCTGCCCCAGTAGACCAGTTAGCTACCCTCTCTGTCCCAGTAGACCAGTTAGCTACCCTCTCTGTCCCAGTAGACCAGTTAGCTACCCTCTCTGCCCCAGTCTGAACTCCCATGAGTCTTTGCTGTGGTGATTAAAAGACCCTTATTGATCTGTGAAGTCAGCTGATCACTTTGATCATTGTGATTGGCTGTTTCATGTGTGAGTTTATTCCATGATTGGCTCTAATCAATCTCATCAGTTCCTTTAATTACATGTCAGTCTCACACACACACACACACACACACACACACCACACACACACACACACTGTGTAGCGCTGTTAGCTTACAGCTGAAGGGTTCTGGTTGTCACGGGAACATTTGTAGGAGATGAAGCGTGTTAGCAGCACAGCTAACTGCTAAAGCTACATTAGCCTTCAGCTCTGAGCCTCAATAGTCTCAGGTGGTTCTGACGGGGGTGGAGAACACGTTCCTCTGTTCTGGAGGACAGAACATCCTGCAGCATCATCCAGGTTTGGCTAATCCTTCACAGGAAGTGAGCGATGAACCAGTGAAGCTGTCAGCTGTCGCGCTGGGAACAGTGGGAGGAGGTAAATCTGTCAAACACTGCACACTCAGCAGATCCCAGATCACCTCTGGATCCTCTGTCCTCTCCCACAGGAGGGGGGGGCAGGAGGAGGAATCCATCATCCCAGCACAGCTTCCTGTGGGGATCCGCTAACGCTAGCAAATCTGACCTCCTGTCAGCCTGAGAGGCCACACCCAGGGGAGGAGCCTGATGTAGCCTGACAGACTGTGTTGAGGGAAAATTACACCTTCAACCTGACAGGCTGCCACCAGTAAATAATCCCAGTTTATGTACGTGTGTGTGTGTGTGTGTGGTGTGTGTGTGTGTGTGTGTGAGTGTGTGTGTGTGTGTGTGTGTGTGAGTGTGTGTGAGTGTGTGTGTAGGGGGGTTACAGAGGGAGAGAGAGTTTGTCAGGGATTGTCTGTGTTCAAAAAAGGTTCTCATTAAATTGTATGATTAAAATAACCCCCAGTAGAACCAGTTAGCTACCCTCTCTGCCCCAGTAGAACCAGTTAGCTACCCTCTCTGTCCCAGTAGAACCAGTTAGCTACCCTCTCTGCCCCAGTAGAACCAGTTAGCTACCCTCTCTGTCCCAGTAGAACCAGTTAGCTACCCTCTCTGTCCCAGTAGAACCAGTTAGCTACCCTCTCTGCCCCAGTAGAACCAGTTAGCTACCCTCTCTGTCCCAGTAGAACCAGTTAGCTACCCTCTCTGCCCCAGTAGAACCAGTTAGCTACCCTCTCTGCCCCAGTAGAACCAGTTAGCTGCCCTCTCTGCCCCAGTAGAACCAGTTAGCTACCCTCTCTGTCCCAGTAGAACCAGTTAGCTACCCTCTCTGTCCCAGTAGAACCAGTTAGCTACCCTCTCTGTCCCAGTAGAACCAGTTAGCTGCCCTCTCTGTCCAGTAGAACCAGTCATTTCTGCTCTGACTGTGTCAGAGTTGCATCATTGTCTCTTTCTTTCATTGGTTGTTGGGGAATTACAGGTGGTCACATGACCTTTACCTGCGCTGGAGTCCTAAAGGTCGGTGACCCCTGAGGTGGGAGGAGTCTCCTGCTGCTAATGTGATGTGGCCGCTCCGTCCGGTTGGACAGGAAGCAGCGCCGCATGGTTTCCTCCTGGTGAATTATGGATCATCCTCTGTAAAATATTCATGTTGTTTAGGTTGTTGCAGCACTTCTGGACTCTGCTCCAAACATCTGCCGGGAAAACGTCGATCGTCCCGTCAATCAACCAATCGATCAATCAGCCAATGAGGGGGCAGATTCTGTACCATGTGACTGACTCTGGGTCAGTGCTGCTCATGTCCACCAGAGGGCGACCTGTAACGTAGCTGAAGCTACTTCCTGTGTCCAGGGGGCAGCGCAGGCACAGACGAGGACGCCTGCTTCTTATTGGCTGAGCTGAAATGCATTGTGGGATACAGAGTTCCTGTGGTGCATACTTGACAAAATGGGCGGAGCTAGAACAGGTACGAGAGCAGCGCTCGTGTGAGGACAGGAGTGCTTTGGTCAGTGGGAGCCGGCCCAGGTGCATGCTGGGAAACGAGGCGTCTGTTGACGTCCCGGAAAATTCAGGAAAATTCTCCCTGAACCGGATCTTCATGGTCACAGAGAGAAAATAAAACACCGATTCTCATATTAATGTTGTGGTAACATCAAAGTGTTCGTGTTCATGAATGTGTCTCAGTATTAAGATTGTAATAATAATAATAACAACAATAATAATAATAACAATAATAATATAGTGTTACGACAGTAAAGGGACGTTTCGAGGGTCAAATTTAAATAATCTATTTAAATAAATAGATATAAATGATGAACAGGTCTGATTATCTTCTGTTTCATATCCTGTGTGTGTGTGTGTGTGTGTGTGTGTGTGTGTGTGTGTGTGTGTGTGTGTGTTTAACAGGTTTTTGATCGTCCTCGGGTGTTTGATTCTGGCCATTCTGACCACGTTCAAGGAACACGAGAAGGTGTCGGCTCACTGGCTGGTCATACTGGTAGGACTGGGAATTCTCTGGGGGGAACTGGGAGGAACTGGGAGGAATTGGGGGGAACTGGGAGGAACTGGGAGGAACTGGGGGGAATGGGGGGAACTGGGAGGAACTGGGGGGAATTGGGAGGAACTGGGGGGAATTGGGAGGAATTGGGGGGAACTGGGAGGAACTGGGGGGAACTGGGGGGAATTGGGAGGAACTGGGAGGACTGGGGGGAACTGGGGGGAACTGGGAGGAACTGGGGGGAACTGGGAGGAACTGGGAGCTGCTGAACAGGAAGTGTGATGTTCCTGTGTGGCTCAGGAAACCTTCGCCATCTTCATCTTTGGGGCGGAGTTTGCTCTGAGGATCTGGGCCGCCGGCTGCCGCTGCCGCTACAAAGGCTGGAGGGGGAGGCTGCAGTTCGCCCGCAAGCCGCTCTGCGTCCTAGGTGAGAGCAGCAGCAGGACGCGGGCCCGCAGGGCTCGGTAAGACTCCTGATCTGGGTTCTGGTTCTGTCAGACATCTTCGTGCTCATCGCCTCCGTGCCCGTGGTCGCCGTGCGGAACCAAGGGAATGTGTTGGCCACGTCGCTGCGCAGCCTCCGCTTCCTGCAGATCCTGCGGATGCTCCGGATGGACCGCCGGGGGGGCACCTGGAAGCTGCTGGGCTCGGCCATCTACGCCCACAGCAAGGTAGGAGCTCACGCGGGCAACACCAGAACCGGCTCCGGGCTGCTGCCGGGTCTGACCTCCTGCTGTGACCTCCCGCAGGAGCTGATCACAGCCTGGTACATCGGCTTCCTGTCGCTGATCCTGGCCTCCTTCCTGGTCTACCTGGTGGAGAAGGACGACGTCTCCATGGACGTGTCCGACCCGGAGAACCCGACGGCTCAGCCCAAAACACAGGACTTCGACACCTACGCCGATGCTCTGTGGTGGGGGCTGGTACGTACCCGGGGAACCTGCTGAAGAAGCAGAGGTCAGAGGTCACGTCCTGGCCGGGAGGACGTGACCTCTGACCCGGGCGCTCCTGTCTACAGATCACGCTGACCACCATCGGCTACGGGGACAAGACCCCCAAGACCTGGGCGGGGCGCCTGCTGGCCGGCATGTTCGCCCTCATCGGCGTGTCCTTCTTCGCCCTGCCAGCAGTGGGTGCTCCCGCCGACACGTGCACGTTCGGGCCGTCGCCCTGCTGCTGACCCTGACCCTGACCCTGACCCTGACCCTGACCCTGTTGTGTCTGCAGGGGATCCTGGGCTCTGGTCTGGCCCTGAAGGTCCAGGAGCAGCACCGACAGAAGCACTTTGAGAAGCGCAGACACCCGGCAGCCGGCCTGATCCAGGTGAGCAGCAGCAGCTTCAGCTGACCTCTGACCTCTGACCTCTGACCTCTGACCCCTGCTGCTCTCCTCCAGTCTGCCTGGAGATATTACTCCACCAACCCCGTCAGGGACGACCTGATCGCCACATGGAGGTTTTATGAAACCGTCATTTCACTTCCCTGTTTCAGGTAAAACACACACACAGAAATACACACACACACGTGCGCAGGACCACGTGCACGTGCACGTTTCTGGAGATGAATTGTGTTTGTCGTGGTTTGCTGCAGCGCTCCTACCTTCTACCAGTCATGACGTCTGTCCAAACCTTCAGTTCCTTCAGCCTTGCATGCGTGTCTTTAACCTGTGGTTTCCATGGAAACCTGGATGCTGAACAGGTAGAACAGGTGTGCACGTGTGCACGAATCTCCCAGGAGCAGATCTGGGCTGTGAACGGCTACAGATGATAAATATTCCTGAGAGCAGAGGGAGGTTCTGATCTCCAGAAGCTGCTTCTGTCATCGGTCCTCTGAGCTAATGATGCTAAAGCTAAACGCAGGTTAGCGCCACGAGCGCCGTCTGTAGGTTGATGGATGTTTCTCTGTCTCCACAGGAAGGAACACTTGGAGGTCATGGCGAGGTGAGATGTTCATGACATCAGCAGCAAGCACGCCACGGTGGCGTCAGGGTGGCGCCAGGTGGCGTCAGGTAGCGTCAGGTGGCAGCAGGTGGCGTCAGGGTGGCGTCAGGGTGGCGTCAGGTAGCGTCAGGTGGCGTCAGGTGGCGTCAGGTGGCGTCAGGGTAGCGTCAGGTGGCGTCAGGTGGCGTCAGGTGGCGTCAGGTGGCAGCAGGTGGCAGCAGGTGGCGTCAGGTGGCGTCAGTGGCGTCAGGTGGCGTCAGGTGGCGTCAGGTGGCGTCAGGTGGCGTCAGGTGACGTCAGGTGGCGTCAGGTGGCGTCAGGTGGCGTCAGGTGGCGTCAGGTGGCGTCAGGTGACGTCAGGTGGCGTCAGGTGGCGTCAGGTGGCGTCAGGTGGCATCAGGTGGCGTCAGGGTGGCGTCAGGTGGCAGCAGGTGGCGTCAGGTGGCAGCAGGTGGCGCCAGGGTGGCGTCAGGGTGGCACCCTCACCTGACGCTAATGTAGCCACATGTTGCTTTCACACATGAACGACAGGAAGTTCTGCATCTGAGCCGCTGGTCACAGGACAGAAGATCAGCTGATGAGATCAGAGTTCTAATCTGGGCTCATTACACGTTCTGCTCCGACACCTGACGGCGTCACCATGGCGACGCCATCACGCCGCCGGCTTAGGTTACTCAGCTAAGAGCAGAGAGTGATGGAGCTGTGTGGAGGCTTCACCTGTGCTTCACCTGTGTGCTCACACCTTAGCTTAGCGTTAGCTTCTCATGGCTCTGCAGCCTCAGGTGAATCGGAGCGTTTGTCCTAGTTTGGCTCCATTTGGCTGGAATCAGGTTTCTGCTCTTTACCTGCGGCGTCCCCTGTCCCCCGAGGTGGCCTCTCCCAGAGCCTGGTCCTGTCCCCCAGGGACCTGCTCTGGGCTCTGGTTCCCGCTCCGCTCGCCTCTCACAGGCGTCTCCTTTTACCCAGAGTGCTCCTGGCTGGGAGCTGCCAAAGTCTCACAAAGGCCCGATCAGACGGTTCTGAGGTTCCTCCTCAGAGCCGGAGGGTCCGAAGAGCTCAGATCCTGGGTCCTCCAGAAATACTTTTCATTTCCTGTCATTTCAGCCAGAAGCTGAGCATCCTGGAGCGCGTCCGCCTGCCCAGCACGCGGCCGCCGCCGGGGGGGGGCAGGAAGCTGACGGGGGCCGGCGACGCCATCGAGGAGAGTCCGTCCAGAGCTGCCGGCTTCAGCAACCGCGAACGTCTCCGCACCGCCTTCCGCATGAGGGCCTACACGCTCCGCCAGAGCTCGGAAGGTCCCTCACCTCCTCACACACCTCCTCACTTCCTCCCTCACCTCCTCACCTCCTCACCTCCTCACTCTGCTCCTCCTCAGATCCTGGAGCCCCCACTGAGCCCCCCCCCGAGGAGCGAGGCTTCCCTCCAGAGCTCCTGATGGAGGACATGATCCCCACGCTGAAGCTGCTCATCAGGGCAGTGAGGTCAGCAGGCGGGGCCCCCGTCCCTCCATCATCCATCCCTCATCCATCCATCCCTCATCCATCCCTCATCCATCCCTCATCCATCCATCCCTCATCCATCCCTCATCCAGCCCTCAGCCAGCCAGCCCGCATCCATCCATCCCTCAGCCATCCCTCATCCAGCCCTCATCCAGCCCTCATCCATCCCTCATCCATCCCTCAGCCATCCCTCATCCATCCCTCATCCATCCCTCAGCCATCCCTCATCCATCCCTCAGCCATCCAGCCCTCAGCCATCCAGCCCGCAGCCAGCCCGCAGCCAGCCCTCATCCATCCCTCAGCCAGCCCGCATCCAGCCCTCATCCAGCCCTCAGCCATCCCTCATCCATCCCCCATCCATCCTCATCCATCCATCATCCATCCCTCATCCACCCCTCATCCATCCCTCAGCCAGCCCGCAGCCAGCCAGCCCGCAGCCAGCCAGCAGCCAGCCCGCAGCCAGCCCGCAGCCAGCCCTCATCCATCCCCCATCCATCCCTCATCCAGCCCGCAGCCAGCCCTCATCCATCCCCCATCCATCCCTCATCCACCCCTCATCCAGCCCTCATCCAGCCCTCATCCAGCCCTCATCCATCCCTCATCCACCCCTCATCCATCCCCCATCCATCCACCCCTCATCCAGCCCTCATCCATCCCTCATCCATCCATCATCCATCCCTCATCATCCATCCCTCAGCCATCCCTCATCCATCCATCCATCCCTCATCCATCCACCCCTCATCCATCCCCCCTCATCCACCCCTCATCCAGCCCTCATCCATCCCTCATCCATCCTCATCCACCCCTCATCCATCCACCCCTCATCCATCCCTCATCCATCCCTCATCCATCCCTCATCATCCACCCCTCATCCATCCCTCATCCAGCCATCCCTCATCCATCCATCCCTCATCCATCCCCCATCCATCCTCATCCATCCCCCCTCATCCATCCCTCATCCATCCCTCATCCATCCATCATCCATCCCTCATCATCCATCCCTCATCCATCCCTCATCCATCCCTCATCCATCCCTCATCATCCACCCCTCATCCATCCTCATCCATCCCTCATCCATCCCTCATCCATCCTCATCCATCCCCCATCCATCCCTCATCCATCCCTCATCCATCCCTCATCATCCATCCATCCGTCCCTCATCCATCCCCCATCCATCCCTCATCCATCCCTCATCCATCCCTCATCCATCCACCCCTCATCCATCCCTCATCCATCCCTCATCCATCCCTCATCCATCCCTCATCCATCCCTCATCCATCCATCCCTCATCCATCCCTCATCCACCCCTCATCCATCCCTCATCCATCCCTCATCCATCCATCCCTCATCCATCCATCCCTCATCCATCCATCCCTCATCCATCCATCCCTCATCCATCCCTCATCCATCCCTCATCCATCCCTCTCCATCCCTCATCCATCCCTCATCCATCCCTCATCCATCTCCTACCTGTGTTGCAGGATCATGCAGTTCCTCCTGAACAAGAAGCGTTTCAAGGAGACGCTGAGGCCTTATGATGTGAAGGACGTGATCGAGCAGTACTCTGCTGGACACCTGGACATGCTCTGCAGGATCAAGTACCTGCAGACCAGGTGGGCTCCACACACCTGCCCACTCTGGCCACACCTCCTCCTGACTACTCACATCTTTCTCTTCCCTCAAGGATCGACATGATCCTCGCCCCCGGACCCCCCCTCACCCCCAAACAGAAGAAGAGCCAGAAGCCTCCCTTCACGTACCCGTCCAGCCAGTCCCCCAGGTACGGACCACGCACCTGTGCCTCACCTGTGTGTCTCTGTGTGTTACACCTCTGCTCTGCTGTTCCAGGCACGAGCCCTTCCTTCCCAAAGCTGCTTCCATGCCGGATGCTGAGGACCAAAGCATGATGGGTAGATTTGTCAGGGTGGAGAGGCAGGTAGGTCCATCTCAACCCTGAAGGTGGAGGTTACCATGGCAACTAGGGAAACCTGCTGCGGTCTGTGTCTCAGGTGGAGGACATGGAGAAGAAGCTGGACTTCCTGGTCGACATGCACATCCAGCACACGGAGCACCTGCAGGTGGACTCGGTCGGCACCGCCCACATGACCTTGGAGGCGTGTCACCCAACAGGAAATGGCGAGATACGGCGAGTCTTCCTCAACTACACTGAGGGGTTCCCACACCTGGCGTACCAGGTGCCCGTGGGGGAGGTGAGCCGGCCCGGCGGCGGCCCGCAGCGCCACCCCCTGGCTGCCATCCCCACCTACACGGAGCGCCCGACTGTGCTGCCCATCAGCTCGCTGCAGGACCTGTCGGAGGGTCCGGGGAGGACCACGGGGGGGCGGGGGGCTGACACGCCTCTGTCCATGCTCTCAGTCAACCACGAGGAACTGGAGCGCTCGCCCAGCGGCTTCAGCATCTCCGGGGAGCGGGACGGCGAGGAGGGCCACGAGCTGTCCGCGGGCGCCGCCGTCGCGTCCGGGGACGCCGGCTGGACGAGACCGAAAGCGAGCCACCTTGCTGAGGGCGAGACGGACACGGACACGGACCCGTTCACGCCCAGTGGCGGGCCCCTCCCACTGTCCTCTACAGGGGAGGGTTTTGGTGAAAGTGTGTGGGCCACACCCCCCTGAGAGGCGTGGCCACAGAGAAAGGTACAGCACCTGGTAAAGAGCCAGCGTCCACCTCTGGACACGTCGGTCTGGGTGAGGTCACGGCTCCTAGCCAAAACATTTAGAGGAGGGGCGGGTCTACTGGATCTCGCCGATGACCTCATCCAGCGCTCGCCATCTGCTCGGGGCGCCACGGCAACGAGGACGCAGATCGTGTGTAAAGTTAGACTCTGTACAGTGCATCTTAGCTAACGTTAGCGCCATATACACCTGAAAGCTTTACCGCTGCAAAGCCACGCGCTGCATGGAAGCATGTGACTCTAGAGTAGAACGCCTCCAGGAAGTGGGCGGGGCCTCGCTGTGCCGCCATTTTGGAACAGGTTTTTATATCAGCCTTTCTTTTATTTGTGCATGTTGTGCATGACGATGCAGCACTGAAGGGAGGGGGGACGCCGTCCACGAGGACGAGGACAGAGGTCGGACGCACGACCTCGTCTTCTGTGTGTGTGTGTGTGTGTGTGTGTGTGTGTGTGTTCTTGTCCGTGCTACATTGATTAGCAACGCGAGGTTTTGTCCTCACAAGGTCAAAGGTGTGTTTGCGGGTTCAGACTGGCGGTCATGTCCTCACAGGGATAGAAGAACAGGGTGTGTGTGTGTTGACTGTCCTCTCACCACTGTGCTCTTCACTTCTGTCCACGTAAACACACAAATGGACAGTTTGTTCAGTCAGAAACACTAAACTTCACGGCTGCTGGCGCCTGAACTCACCTGGGCGTGAGCAGGTAAGACCGCCGTCAGGGAACCAGACAGGAACATGAAAAACCTCAAACAAGCAGGAGTCTGCAGCTCACCTGGCCTCACCTGGACTCACCTGGTTCACCTGGACTCACCTGGACTCAGCTGGACTCAGCTGGGCTCATCTGGACTCACCTGGGTTCACCTGGACTCACCTGGGCTCACCTGGACTCAGCTGGGCTCATCTGGACTCACCTGGGTTCACCTGGACTCACCTGGGCTCACCTGGACTCACCTGGTTCACCTGGACTCACCTGGACTCAGCTGGACTCAGCTGGGCTCATCTGGACTCACCTGGGTTCACCTGGACTCACCTGGGCACACCTGGACTCACCTGGGCTCAACTGGACTCACCTGGGTTCACCTGGACTCACCTGGGCTCACCTGGACTCACCTGGGTTCACCTGGACTCACCTGGACTCAGCTGGGCTCACCTGGACTCACTGGACTCACCTGGGCTCACCTGGGCTCACCTGGACTCACCTGGTTCACCTGGACTCACCTGACTCACCTGGGCTCACCTGGACTCACCTGGACTCACCTGGACTCACCTGGGCTCACCTGGACTCACCTGGGCTCACCTGGTTCTGAGAATCTTTATCTGCTTCACCTGAAAACTTCACCAACTTTAGATTCAGGACAACACAGATTCTGATTTTAGATATAAAGGTGTTATTACACACTCCACACCTGTAATAACACGAGTGACGAACAGCAACGTTCACTAATATGCAGGGAAATCACCCAGAGGTCCAGTGACAGTTCCTGTCAGGTGCTGCAGTGATCACCTGTGTCTGAAGGATCATGGATCATGTGATCACCTGTGTCTGAAGGATCATGTGATCACCTGTGTCTGAAGGATCATGGATCATGTGATCAACTGTGTCTGAAGGATCATGTGATCAACTGTGTCTGAAGGATCATGGATCATGTGATCACCTGTGTCTGAAGGATCATGGATCATGTGATCACCTGTGTCTGAAGGATCATGTGATCACCTGTGTCTGAAGGATCATGGATCATGTGATCACCTGTGTCTGAAGGATCATGTGATCACCTGTGTTTGAGGCCACGAGCGTCCGTAGAATTTAGTGTTTCGCATCAGGACACACACACTCTCACACACATACACACTCACACACACACTCACACACACACTCACACACACACTCACACTCACTCACTCGCTCACACACACACACTCACACACACACTCACACTCACTCACTCGCTCACACACACACTCTCACACACACACTCACACTCACTCACTCTCTCACACACACACACTCACACTCACTCACTCACTCACTCACACACACACACACATAAATTTAGGAATGTGATCATTATGTTTTCATGGTGCTTTTAGGGTCAAAGCCGAAGCGCAGAGGTCAAAGGTCGTTATTTATGTGATGATTCCATTAAAATCTGTATTTATTGATGAGATCCAATATTTTTATTTCTTTGGCAAATTACTGTTAAACATGAAAGCGTCTTCCAACCTCAGATTTATGATCAGGACCCAGAGAACGACCCGTTAATCCCAACACGCCGCCGCCCCCGGTGGTCATGTGACCTCCAGGCCCCCGGTGGTCATGTGACCTCAGGCCCCCTCCAGGCCCCCGGTGGTCATGTGACCTCCAGCCCCCCGGTGGTCATGTGACCTCCAGGCCCCCGGTGGTCATGTGACCTCCAGGCTGCCCCAGTCAGCCCAGATCAGCAGGGTGAAACGTTGGTTCCTGAAGGGTTCAACACTCGTCTCCTTCCCTTCCTTCCTTGCTTCTTCGATGTCATGTGACTCCTCGTGTGGACTCAACGTTCCGCGGGGGAACGCCATCTCTGTGGGGACCGCGTGGCCGTCTTCAGCAGATTTCCCATCATGCTTTGCTTTACTGAAACTGGTGGCCGTGATGTGCACGTGTGTCACCTGTTTGTCTTCTCTGAATGTCACGTGCACACGCGTGTGTGAGCGAGGGAGCACTTTATTCCTGATATTCCGTGTTTGCACTGACCGCCTGGATTCGTGGGATTATTTGTGCCTTTTTCTCCGTCGCCTCCGGTTCGATCGTTGCTCGTGTTTGTGCCAACATGGCCGCCGAAACACGACGGAGCTGCGTGACCTCGCCTGATTTATGCTACGCTATCCTGGAGCCCTCATGCTAAGCTAGGCTACGCAGCGAGCTAAAACCCTCCGAACAGCAACAGTTGTGGTCATGTGACCAGAAATGTTCCCACACGGAGGGAGGATCAATAACCGTGACAGGAAATCAGTGTTGGGAGCAGGAAGTGACGGCAGCTGTGTTGCAACAGGAAGTAACTCCTCCGGTGGCCTTCGGTGCTCCTCTTCATCAGGGTCACTGTGATGATGATGATGACGATGATGATGATGATGATGATGCAAACCTCTTCTTCTCTTCTGTCTCTGATCCAGGATCATTTATCAATAAAGTTTTGATTTGAAAACTGTTTGAGTTGTTTAGAATGAAGAACACACACACAGACTCTCTCCCCTCTCTCTCCTCCCTCTCTCCTCCCTCTCCTCCCCCTCCCCTCCTCTACTCCCTCTCCTCCCTCTCTCTCCTCCCCCTCTCCTCCCCCTCCCCTCCTCCCTCTCTCCTCTCTCTCCTCCCTCTCCTCCTCTCTCTCCTCCCCCTCTCCTCCCTCTCTCCTCTCTCTCCTCTCTCTCCTCCCTCTCCTCCTCTCTCCTCCCCTCTCTCCTCTCTCTCCTCCCTCTCCTCCCTCTCTCCTCCCCCTCCCCTCCTCTCCTCCCTCTCCTCTCTCTCTCCTCCCTCTCTCTCCTCCCTCTCTCCTCCTCTCCTCCTCTCTCTCCTCCCCCTCTCCTCCCTCTCTCCTCCTCTCTCTCCTCCTCTCTCCTCCCCCTCTCCTCCCTCTCTCCTCCTCCCCCTCTCCTCCCTCTCCTCCCTCTCTCCTCCCCCTCTCCTCTCCTCCCTCTCTCCTCCCCCCCCTCTCCTCCCTCTCTCCTCTCTCTGGTGCTCATTTATCCTCTGCTCAGTTCTTCATTTTCCACTCCAGGTGTGTGTCCGTCTCTTGTTGCCATGGTGATTTGACCTGACTGGGGTGAGTTCTGAGCTTCTCTTTCTTCCTGTTTATTGATGATCAATCATTGATAATCAGCTCTTGATAATAGTGACGAAACAAAGGTGTCGTCTGGTGTTAAACTATTAAAGCTAGAAAAGGTTTATAAAATAATATAGCAATATATAGTATAATGTTTAATGTTCATAACTGAAGCTAATCATCAATAATCAGTCATCAATAATCAGTCATCAATAATCAGTCATCAATAATCAGTCATCAATAATCAGTCATCAATAATCAGTCATCAATAATCAGTCATCAATGACGTCTTCTGATCACAGAGGATCATGGGGGATTCCCACAGAGCAAAACATCAGTTATTCACCTCCACAGCCTTCATCCTCCTCCTCCTCCTCACACACAGTAGGTGTGAGTGTGTGTGTGAGTGAGTGTGTGAGAGTGAGTGAGTGTGAGTGAGTGTGTGAGAGTGTGTGTGTGAGAGTGTGTGTGTGTGTGTGTGTGAGAGTGTGTGTGTGTGTGTGCGAGAGTGTGTGAGAGTGAGTGTGAGTGAGTGTGTGAGAGTGGTGTGTGTGAGAGTGTGTGTGTGTGTGTGGTGTGAGAGTGTTGATAGTGTGTGTGTGAGAGTGTGTGTGTGGTGTGTGTGTGCGCGTGTGTGTGTGTGTTGTGGCGCGCATGTGTGTCGAGTGTGTGTGCGCGTGTGTGTGCGCGTGTGTGTGCGCGCTTGTGTGTGTGCGCGTGTGTGTGTGTGTCCTGCGCGTGTGCGTGGTGCGTGCGTGCGTGTGCGTGTGTGTGTGTGTGTGTGTGCCTCGTGTGTGTGTGTGTGTCGTGCGTGTGCGTGTTGCGTTGTGCGTGTGTGTGTGGTGTTGTTGTGTGTTGCGCGTGTGCGTGCGTGCGTGTGCGGTGTGTTGTGCCGCGTGTGTGTTGTGTGCGCGTGTGTGGTGTGCGTGTGTGTGTGCGCGCGTGTGGGCGTGTGTGTGCGCGTGTGTGTGTGCGCGTGTGTGTGTGTGTCCGTGCGCGTGTGCTTGTGCGTGCGTGCGTGTAGGTGTGTGTGTGGTGTGTGTGTGCGCGTGTGTGTGTTGTGTGCGTGCGTGTGCGTGCGCGTGTGTGTGTGTGTGTGTGTGTGTGTGCGCGTGTGCGTGAGTGCGTGTGCGTGCGTGCGTGTGCGTGCGTGTGTGAGCGTGTGTGTGTGCGAGTGTGTGTGTGTGTGCGCGGTGTGTGTGTGTGTGCGCGCGTGTGTGCGAGTGAGTGTGCGTGCGTGTGTGGCGTGTGTGTGTGCGCTGGTGTGTGTGTGTGTGTGTGGTGCGCGAGTGTGCGAGTGTGTGTGTGCTGTGTGTGTGTGTGTGTGGTGTGTGTGTGCGCGTGTGTGTGTGTGTGTGAGAGAGTGTGTGAGCGTGTGTGTGTCGCGTGTGTGTGCCGTGTGTGTGTAGCGCGTGTGTGTGTGCGTGTGTGGTGTGTGTTGTTCCGTGCGAGGCGTGTGAGTTCGTGCCGTGCGTGTGCGTGGGTGTGTGTGTGTTGTGTGGTGTGTGTGTGTGTGTGTGTGTCGTGCGTGTGTTCGCGTTGTTGTGTGTGGTTTGTGTTGTGTGTGTGTTTGTCGTGTGCGTGCGTGCGTGTGCGTGTGTGTGTGAGCGTGTGTGTGTGTGCGCGTGTGTGTGTACGTGTGTGTGTGCGCGACGTGTGTGCGCGTGTGTGTGCGCGTGTGTGTGTGCGCGTGTGTGGTGTGTGTCCGTGCGCGTGTGCGTGTGCTGCGTGCGTGTGCGTGTGTGTGTGTGTGTGGTGCGCGCGTTGTGTGTGTGTGTGCGTGGTGTGCGTGCGCGTGTGTGTTGTGTGTGTGTGTCGAGACGTGTGCGTGCGTGCGTGTGCGTGTGTGTGTGAGAGCGTGTGTGTGTGTGCGCGTGTGTGTGTGCGTGTGGGTGTGTGAGAGCGTGTGTGCGCGTGTGTGTGCGTGCGCGCGTGTGCGTGCGCGTGTGTGTGTGTGTCCGTGCGCGTGTGCGTGTGCGTGCGTGCGTGTGCGTGTGTGTGTGTGTGTGTGGTGGCGATGTGTGTGTGTGTGCGTGGTGTGCGTGCGCGTGTGTGTTGTTGTGTGTGTGCGCGTGTGCGTGCGTGCGTGTGCGTGTGTGTGTGCGCGCGTGTGTGTGTGTGCGCGTGGTGTGTTGCGTGTGTGTGTGCGCGCGTGTGTGTGAGAGTGTGTGTGTTGTGAGTGAGTGTGTGTGAGTGTGTGTGTGAGAGTGCGTGTGAGAGTGTGTGTGTGAGTGTGTGAGAGAGTGTGTGTGAGAGTGTGTGTGTGTGTGTGTGTGAGAGTGTGTGTGAGAGTGTGTGTGAGTGTGTGAGAGTGTGTGTGTGTGAGAGTGTGTGTTGTGTGTGTGTGTGTGAGAGTGTGTGTGAGTGTGTGAGAGAGTGTGTGTGAGAGTGTGTGTGTGTGAGAGTGTGTGTGTGTGTGAGAGTGTGTGTGTGAGAGTGTGTGTGTGTGAGTGTGTGTGTGTGTGTGAGAGTGTGTGTGTGTGAGTTGTGTGTGTGTGTGAGAGTGTGTGTGTGTGAGGTGTGGTGTGTGTGAGTGAGTGTGTGTGAGTGTGTGTGTGAGAGTGCGTGTGAGAGTGTGTGTGTGAGTGTGTGAGCGAGTGTTGTGTTGGTGTGTGTGTGTTGTGTGTGTGAGAGTGTGTGTGAGAGTGTGTGTGAGTGTGTGAGAGGTGTGTGTGAGAGTGTGTGTGTGTGTGTGTGAGAGTGTGTGTGAGTGTGTGAGAGAGTGTGTGTGAGAGTGTGTGTGTGTGTGTGTGTGTGTGTGTGTGTGAGAGTGTGGTTACATTTCTATTGATCACTGATCAAACTAACATCAAATCATTGATGATGTTTCTCAGCAGGATCAGGAGACAGAAAAGAGGAGACGTCTGCAGGTCAGTGATCCGTCAGGGATCCGTCAGTGATCCGTCAGTGATCCGTCAGTGATTCAGATCCTGATCTGAATGTTTTGGATTAAATCCAGATGATCCATTAGTTCCTGCATTTGATCTTTGAGATCTATATTTAGATTTTCTGTCATCCAGATTTGAGCTGAATCTTCTTCTTCTTCTTCATCCACGTCTGCTCTTATTTCCCAGAATCCCTTGCAGAGCCCATCGACCTCACCCCCCTCGTCAATACTTTGATGAATTCCAGCCAATCAGGTAGATTCAGTCACCTCAGAGGTCACATGATCGACCACAGCAGCGTTGAAAACCTCAGTTTAGCCGTTCAACTCTCCTCGCCACCATCAGCTCATCAATAACGCTGCCTGATCAATACTCATTGATCAGGTCGGTGGGGCCGCGGCGCCCCCTGGTGGCCGTTCAGCCTCTTATCAAAGCCGATTTAAATTTGTCATTATTGATCATTGATTTGGTGTCTGCTGTGATTGTTGTTGTGAAGCTGCAGTGATCAGCTGCTGATCAATAATCGCTCATCATGAAGCTGCAGTGATCAGCTGCTGATCAATAATCGCTCATCATGAAGCTGCAGTGATCAGCTGCTGATCAATAATCGATCATCATGAAGCTGCAGTGATCAGCTGCTGATCAATAATCGATCATCATGAAGCTGCAGTGATCAGCTGCTGATCAATAATCGATCATCATGAAGCTGCAGTGATCAGCTGCTGATCAATAATCGATCATCATGAAGCTGCAGTGATCTGCTGATCAATAATCGATCATCATGAAGCTGCAGTGATCAGCTGCTGATCAATAATCGATCATCTCCTGTCTCTGTCTCAGGCTCCCAGCAGCTGTTCTCCCTCCTCACTGTGACGTCATACAGCGCCCTGCATAAACTCACCCTGCTGGTTTACAACAGTAACTCCTCAATCAATCAATAAAGCTATTGATCACCTGAACTGTAACTCCTCCACCTTGATACGGCTGATCAATAAAGCTATTGATCACCTGAACTGTAACTCCTCCACCTTGATACGGCTGATCAATAAAGCTATTGATCACCTGAACTGTAACTCCTCCACCTTGATACGGCTGATCAATAAAGCTATTGATCACCTGAACTGTAACTCCTCCACCTTGATACGGCTGATCAATAAAGCTATTGATCACCTGAACTGTTGCGCTGACGGAGCAGTTTTAGGCTGTTTAGTGGCTCCCTCTAGTGGCCCACCTATGTAACTGCATGCGTCTTTAATATTTAAATATTGGAATAATCAATAGCTTAGTGATATTTTATGACTATTACTGTTAATAACAATCCTTTATTACTAATGATTAGTGGTATTGGATTAAATTGGATTTTCATGTCATTAAACTGAATTTTACAGGCTTTAACTGAGAAAAATCGATTTTCGGTGTAAAATTGTTTCAGTTTCCAGCGTCAGAAGCTTCAGCAGCAGCTGGTTCAGAAGAAGGTTCTGTTACTGCGTCACCAACCACACCAATGACCTCACAGGTGAGGGCCGCAGGTGAGGGCCGCAGGTGAGGGCCGCAGGTGAGGGCCACAGGTGAGGGTGCACAGGTGAGGGCCGCAGGTGAGGGCCGCAGGTGAGGGCCGCAGGGGAGGGCGCACAGGTGAGGGCACACAGGTGAGGGCCGCAGGTGAGGGCCGCAGGGGAGGGCCGCAGGGGAGGGCCGCAGGTGAGGGCCGCAGGTGAGGGCCGCAGGGGAGGGCGCACAGGTGAGGGCCGCAGGTGAGGGCCGCAGGTGAGGGCCGCAGGAGAGGGCCGCAGGTGAGGGCACACAGGTGAGGGCCGCAGGTGAGGGCCGCAGGGGAGGGCCGCAGGGGAGGGCCGCAGGGGAGGGCCGCAGGTGAGGGCGCACAGGTGAGGGCCGCAGGTGAGGGCCGCAGGGGAGGGCCGCAGGTGAGGGCGCACAGGTGAGGGCGCACAGGTGAGGGCCGCAGGTGAGGGCGCACAGGTGAGGGCGCACAGGTGAGACCTCACAGGTGAGGGCACACAGGTGAGGGCGCACAGGTGAGGGCCGCAGGTGAGGGCCGCAGGTGAGGGCCGCAGGGGAGGGCCGCAGGTGAGGGCCGCAGGTGAGGGCCGCAGGTGAGGGCGCACAGGTGAGGGCCGCAGGTGAGGGCCGCAGGTGAGGGCACACAGGTGAGGGCCGCAGGTGAGGGCCGCAGGTGAGGGCACACAGGTGAGGGCCGCAGGTGAGGGCCGCAGGTGAGGGCCGCAGGGGAGGGCCGCAGGTGAGGGCCGCAGGTGAGGGCCGCAGGTGAGGGCGCACAGGTGAGGGCCGCAGGGGAGGGCCGCAGGGGAGGGCCTCAGGTGAGGGCGCACAGGTGAGGGCACACAGGTGAGGGCCGCAGGTGAGGGCGCACAGGTGAGGGCACACAGGTGAGGTCGCACAGGTGAGGGCGCACAGGTGAGACCTCACAGGTGAGGGCGCACAGGTGAGGGCACACAGGTGAGGTCACACAGGTGAGGACGCACAGGTGAGGGTGCACAGGTGAGGGTGCACAGGTGAGGGTGCACAGGTGAGGGTGCACAGGTGAGAACCTGCAGCTTGTTTGTCCTTCACGTGTCCTCTATCTTCAGACTTTAGCGCCATCCTGCTGGACGTGATGAGAAACTCCACCAGTTACGTCCACGAACTCTTCAAGTCGGCGTCCATCGTATCAGGTGGGCGGGGCTAACGTCTCACCTGTTGCTGTGGTTGCCGGTAGTGTTTGTGATGATGGAACTGGTGTGTGTGTGTGTGTGTGTGTGTGTGTGTGTGTGTGTCAGTGGGCCAGCGGAACCAGTCCACCTGTACCTACATCTGCCTGATGGCTGGGAGGACGGGTCAGTGCCGCCGGAGCCTCACGTGCACGCGCAGCGCGGCACCAGGCGTCGCCACCGTTGTTCACAGGTGTGTTGTTGTGCTGCAGGAGCGGAGGTGTCGCACCTGTGGGAGCTCCACTCCATCGCTCCCATCTTCAACCGCACCATCGGGGGCGCGCCTGGGCCAGGTGCGTGGCCTCCCGGCCGCCAGGGGGCAGCAGCGCCCCATTCGGGGGTTTCCCACTTTTTCATGTTTACGCGCATTTTCAATGAGACCAATGTGACTTTAGCGCAGTTTCCGCTTCACTACGAGTTTAGTACGTTTACGAGCTTCGTGCGTGTGATGATCTGATTTTAGCGTCCGAAACGCAGCAGCCGCCCGAGCGGAGCCGCGACTCCGGGCGGAGCCGCGACTCCGGGCGGAGCTCCGCGTTCACCGGCCGGGATGCGACGGCCGCTGCCGGAGGGTCTGGGGGAGGCGCCGCTGGTCACTCCTCATCAGAGCGGATCACACACATCTCACACCTGCTTCTCTTGTTTTATTCCTTATCTGCATTGTTTATGACTCATTTTCAGGTGACGTATTTTCTGTTAGCAGGGAATGTTAGCTAGCGCTGGCTAATCTCGGCTAGTTCCGTCCAACATACATTTGAATGGCACCGTCACCAACCATTAGCATTAGCATTAGCTTCCGCCGGGGTGTGAATGCTGTCAGACACCCGGGAGGCTGCTGAGAAGCGTCTCTGGTGGTGGGGAGCACAGCTGGGGGCTCCCTGGGGCCACGGCGGGCCCTCCTCCCGGGGTCCGGGGGTCCGCCCCATCAGGGTGGAGGACTAAAGCCCGTTACGGATTCCTGGAGGACCTGCTGACAACCTTCTGTTCTTCTCTGTTTCCATCCCACAGCAGGAACGGAGAGCACGCCGCTGCCTCCTCAACCCCGACCTGGAGCACCAGCAACCCGCCCAACTGGACCAGCAGCACCACCCTCAACATCTGCATCAGCACAGCTGGCGACGCAGCACAGCTTCACCTGGCCAGCGACCACGGAGACTACACTACCCAGCATGCCCCTGCAGACACCAGGTAAACGATCCAACAGAAGCAGCGTGAAGGTGAAGGTCTCCTGATTGATCCCTCCTCCTGGTCTCCATCACCCTGGAGGGGCTCGCAGGCCGCCGTAGCAACGGCCGCCTCCTGCCTAGCAACAAGCTCTGGGATGGAGCGCTGAGTTGTCATGACGTTTCTGTATTTAATCATTCCGTCACTGTCGAGAAGGTGAATATGTAGCATCACCTGCGGGGTGGGACGGGAGCGTTGCTAGGGACAACGACCACATTTACACAACAAAGTCCCTCATTTGAATCCGGATCCAGGCTGGCGGCGCGTGGCCACTGGGGGGCGCGCGCCTCCGCGTGGCCACTGGGGGGCGCTGGAGGAGACTCGGCTGGAAGCAGGAAGTGACGCGGGCGGTTCTGGGCCGTGGCTGACGTGACCTCTCCCCCTGTCTTGAGAGGCTGTCCCTCGGACCGGCCCGGTGGCCCGGCAGCTGTGGTTGCCATGACGACCGCCGGCGCCCAGGGGCTGCAGCGGTGCGTCCTGCAGCTGTGCAGCTTCTTCTCGCGGTGCGTCTGTGGACGTCTGCGCCGCCACACGCGGCCCAACAGGTGTCTGCGCCGCTCTCAGAACCTTTTGGATCCGTTCTGGTTCTAAAGGGCCGTTTCTGTTCCAGGTTCTGTGTCCACGGTCAGAACTGGTACCACAAACACGTGTCTGAGGTCTGCCGCCGTGCCCGGAGGACCTCCCCCTCCAGGAGTGAGTGTCCAAACCGGTTTGGACCGGCCCGGTTGGCCAGGCGGTCCAAGGTGGAGGAGGAGTCCAGAACGTCTAGAAGCATCAAGCCCAGCTGGGCGGAGCTTCAGTCCTCCAGAGTCCCGCCCCCTGGAGCGGCGCTGTGGCGTTCTCTCTGACCTTCATCACCTGACTCCGCCTCCTCGTCTGTGTCCTCAGATGTGAAACAAAGATGTGTGATCAGGATGTGTGAGGAGGCGTGACGAGAGAACCGGGCGCCACCGTCATCACCGCCACCTTCATCGGCGCCACCTTCATCAGCGCCACCTTCATCATCGCCACCTTCATCGGTGCCACCGTCATCATCGCCACCTTCATCGGTGCCACCGTCATCATCATCAGCGCCACCTTCATCATCGCCACCTTCATCATCGCCACCTTCATCATCATCGCCACCTTCATCAGCGCCACCGTCATCATCGCCACCTTCATCACCGCCACCTTCATCATCATCATCATCGCCACCTTCATCAGCGCCACCGTCATCACCGCCACCGTCATCAGCGCCACCGTCATCAGCGCCACACAGAGGCGTGACTGTAACAGATGCTGTGTCAATAAAGTTTGGTTGAGTTGAACAAACGCTTGCTGTTTTGGCATCATTGTGGCATCATCTGGCCCCGCCCCTCCCGCCACTGCCCTTACAACAGTGGCCTGTTGGCCCCGCCCCTCCCCCCACTGCCCTTACAACAGTGGCCTGTTGGCCCCGCCCCTCCCGCCACTGCCCTGTACAATAGCAGCCTGTTGGCCCCGCCCCTCCCGCCACTGCCCTTACAACAGTGGCCTGTTGGCCCCGCCCCTCCCCCCACTGCCCTGTACAATAGCGGCCTGTTGGCCCCGCCCCTCCCCCCACTGCCCTGTACAACAGCGGCCTGTTGGCCCCGCCCCTCCCCCCACTGCCCTTACAACAGCGGCCTGTTGGCCCCGCCCCTGCCGCCGCTCTTCTTCATTGATCTGAACTCCTCTGAGGAGACCAGGACCACCTCCTGAGACAAAGAGGACAAAGGCTCCTCTGTGGGGCCCCCAGGACCCCCACCGCCAGGGCGGAACACCTGCAGGGCGTCCCAGTCAGGTGACGGGTGGCAGCCAATCGGAGGAGGAGCCGAGCACCTTAAAGCTGCTCTGCAGGTACGAGCGCGAGTGAAGAAGCCGCGACTGCTGCAGGGACCCGCTAACGCCGCTGATGCTAACCAGCCCAGATCTGACGATGGTTCTGGTTCTGGTTCTGGTTCTGTCTCTTGCTCACGGTGAGTTGGACCCCGTGACCTTTGATCAGCTCCTCCCCGTTCGCTCACCTGTGCTGCTGCTCCTCAGCTCTGAGCGCTGCCGCGGCGTCCTGCTCCAGGTCACATGACGTGGACCACATGACCGGTAAGAACAGGCTGCGTCCAGCAGGGGGCGCCGGCCCGGCCGCTGACTCTCTCTTCTTCTGTGGTGCCAGAGTGCGTCGGCCAGCGCTTCTCCTGGCTGCACGCCGTCTTCCACGATCTGCCGTCGCTGCTGAACTTTGCGGCGAAGCTTCGCTGCTCGTCGGGTCTTTGTCCTCGAGACCTGGACGACTACGGCTGCACCTGCACACACCTGGTGGCCGGGGCCCCCGTGGATCCTCTGGACAGGTGAGTCCCGCCTGTGGGCCGCCGCCGCCCCAGACGGCCGGCGCGCTTGACTTCTTCTGTCCGCAGCTGCTGCCAGACGCACCGGCGTTGCTACGGCGACGCCGCCCCCTGCAGGCAGACGCCGCCGCCGCCGCCGCGCCTCCACGGCTGCTCCGCCCTCGACGCCCGCTGCGGTGAGCTGGCACCGCCTCACGGCTCGCTGCTAGCGTTAGCGGGCTGAGCTTACCGGAGCTAACAGATGCTAACTGCTGTTGTTGGCGTTGTCCCGACAGACGAGGGCGGCTGGTGCCAGCGGAGGTTCTGCCGCTGCGACCGGGCCGCCATCCAGTGCCTGAGCAACGCCTCCTATGACTCCGCCTTTAGGGGCGTCGCCGCCTCGTCCTGCCTCGCCACACAGACAGGAAGTGGTTCAGGTAACCCTTCATCTCTCTTCCCACAATGCAACAGTGGTTACTCCACGCGGCTACGTCTCCACCTCCGACCTCCATCCGAGTTTCCTCTGGTTACCGCGGTGACCAGAGTCGGGTGGGCGGGGCTACTCCAGTGGTCCTCAGGTGGTCTGTTTAACGCGTCTCTGAGCGAGTTCACTTCCTGGTCCGACTAACACTGCTGCTAACACAACATGAAATCAGCGTGTGTGTTCCGTCTGTGTCCACTGGAGGCAGCACACGGGTTTCTGATTCCAGCTGTTTTGACAGAGGTGAATCACACGATGAGCAGACTGAATGACAGCGACGTCACATCATCACTGGCTCCGCCCCCACCCACAACGCCATTAGATGGTATACTAGTTCCCCAGATGCTAACGTGTTTGGCGGCTGTTAGCTTGCAGCAGCGCTGTGAGTCCCCTCTGTCCGTCTTTCAGGTTCCATTGATGCAGAGACGGACGATGCTAACGCTTCCGCCAGCAGCCACGGTGAGCCCCTCAACTAGCTGTTAGCTGGTGATGCTAACGCGGTGCATTCCTGAAAACAAGCAGCTGATTCTGTGAGCGTTAGCTACAAGTGGGTGGGTTTGTTGCAGAGCTGCTCAGAGTGACCACGGGAGTCGAACCATCAACTCCAGGACCTGCGACCACCAGTGAGTCGCCTGTAGGAGGAGCAGGAGACCCCATCCAGCCGATCACCTCTGCACCCAGGAGCTTAGCCACGCCCTCTGAAGAGGACGATGATGACGATGATGAAGAGCTTGGTAACAGAGCAACTGTAGCCGGGACACGTGGATGCCGTCCTCTGCCCGACAATGACTGAAGCTAACGTGCTACAGCTAACACGCAGAATTTTGTCATAAAAATTGACTTCCCAGAACTCGAGACGACGGCGCTCAAAGCTGGACAGGAACAGGAAGCTGTGAAACCAACACAGGAAGTTCCGTGCGTGGACGACAGCTCGCAGCAGGAAAACACAGACGGTACTTTGATCACCTGTACAACCATCTGGAAACCACGCCCCTTTCCTAAATTAGCTGTGTTGGCTAAACCAAACTAGCAAGTTAGCTGTTGGCTAACTTAGCGAAACACCTTTCTGAGTCACGCTAACTTACAGATGTGTGTGAGCAGCTGGATGACAGTTAAGCTAACGCTCGGCAGCATTCTTAGATTAGCAAACGCTGATATTAGCTGCGTTTATCTTTGCAGATGACGATGTGGCTCAGAAGCGGACGGTTCCGTCCTGCTCGCTGCTCGAGTCTGTCGGGTCATCGGAGGTCCAGCAGCAGTCGGAGGCTAAAGGTGACGAGGCTTCCTGATCTGCTCTCACCACCCAGTCAGATGAACTGGTAGCATCGCTCATCTCTCACGCTAACACAACGCGCTAACATAGCGTGCTAACCTGTCTCTGGCAGAATGCAGCGACTCGTTCACGATCTACGGCCCCGACGGGCGAGCGCGGCGGACGGCGTCCCTGGGTGCGATGCTGCGCTGCCTGACGGGACGATGTCCCCACGAGTACGAGATGTACGGCTGCTACTGCGGCCGCGGGCGGGGCGGGCGTCCCGTGGACCAGCTGGACAGGTCAGCCACAGGAAGTGATGTCACTGAGGAGGTTTGAGGCTAACGAGGTGATCTCCCGCTCAGGTGCTGCTTCCTCCACCGCTGCTGCTGGGCTCAGATCAGCTCGATGGGCTGCAGGTCCGACAGGAAGCTCAACGCTCTCATTTCCTGTGACAACAGGAAGCCGCGATGTAGGTGGGGCTGGTGGCGCCGCTGCGTCGGGATTGGCTGAGACGTTTAAAGACTGTTGCTGTTGCAGGTCGGGGCTCCTCGGTGTGTGACCAGCTGCAGTGTGCGTGTGATCGCACCACCGCCGAGTTATGGCGGCGGCGCCCTTCGACACAGGGGGGTCACGCCAGTGCGGTGGCCCCGCCCCCTCCTGCCGCCGGGCCGGGGGGCCTCCCGGGCCCCGCCTCCCCCCTCGGGCCAGTGAGGAGGCTGCTGCAGATCATGGCAGGTGAGAACAGGATGTTCACATCATGTGACAGGAAGCTGGAGACATGTTGATGATGTCATCTTCCTGCAGTGATGAGGGTTCTGACCAGCAGGACCCAGAACCTCCAACTGGGTCGTCCCTGGGTTCTGAGCTGCTCCTGATGTTGAGCTGGGGGGGCGGCCAGTGGGGGGCGCTGAGGAGGAGGAGGAAGAAGAGGAGGAAGAAGAGGAGGATTCTAGGAAGTGAAGTTAGTTAGTAAATGGGGGGGGGGGGGGGGGGGTGGTTGCTCAGGGGCACCCCAGCAGTGCTCTGTCTGTGCTGGGGTTTGAACTCCGAAGCTTCAGGGGAGTTTGGTCAGTCTGTGATTTTTATAATAAAGCTGTAAAAACCAAATCTGAGTTTTGAGTTAATAAAGGAGTAATAAAGTATTAATAAAGGAGTAGTAATAGAGTAGTAATAAAGGAGTAATAAAGTAGTAGTAATAGAGTAGTAATAAAGGAGTAATAAAGTAGTAGTAATAAAATAGTACTAATAGAGTAGTAAAAAGGAGTAATAAAGTAGTAGTAATAAAATAGTACTAATAGAGTAGTAATAAAGGAGTAATAAAGTAGTAGTAATAAAATAGTACTAATAGAGTAGTAAAAAGGAGTAATAAAGTATTAATAAAGTAGTAGTAATAAAGGAGTAATAAAGTAGTAGTAATAGAGTAGTAATATAAGCGTAATAAAGTATTAATATAAGAGTAATAAGTTAGTAGTAATAGAGTAGTAATAAAGGAGTAATAAAGTAGTAGTAATAAAATAGTACTAATAGAGTAGTAATAAAGGAGTAATAAAGTATTAATAAAGTAGTAGTAATAAAGAGTAATAAAGTAGTAGTAATAGAGTAGTAATAAAGTAGTAATATAGGAGTAATAAAGTATTAATATAGGAGTAATAAAGTAGTAATAAAGTATAATATAGGAGTAATAAAGTAGCAGTAATAGAGTAGTAATATAAGCATAATAAAGTATTAATATAGGAGTAATAAAGTAGTAGTAATAAAGGAGTAATAAAGTATTAATATAGGAGTAATAAAGTAGTAATAAAGGAGTAATAAAGGAGCGACAATGAAGTGATGAGATCAGTTTTATTCAACGTGTCTGAGTGGATGAAGATTTCTATCAAAAACAGAATCTCACAAATGTTTCAGCTTCAGACAAAAGATTTGTTCATTTTCAGTTTTAAAGATCAGAAACCACAGAATCGATCACTAATTGATCACTAATCGATCACTAATCGATCACTAACGAGGCCAGATTTGATCCACCAGATTCTTCATGATCAAAAACAGCAAAATTCGTTCATTGGAATTTTTCACAGCTTAGAAACTTTATTCTGATCCTGATCCGACTTCCTGCCACCGCCCGTATCCCTCCGCCAGGGACTAGTTTACCCCCGCAGAGGAGCCTCAGGCGCCCCCTGGAGGCCGGAGGCTCAACTACAGACGCAGTTTGGCACCTTTGACCTGCACCTGAGGAGTTTGGACTGATTTTTTCGGCACTAACTCGCTAAAGAGTTCAGCAGGTTAGCTGCAGGTTAGCTGCAGGTTAGCTGCAGGTTAGGGGCAGGTTAGCGTGAACATCCGTCGTACCTTCAGAATTACATTCAAACATCAGGAAATAAAACTGCTAAAGTCAAACCCAAACATTCTGACGCTAGCAAACAGCTTTAGCTTAGCAACTACAGAGGCGGGTTCATCGAGTTTTATCAGATTTGGTTGTTTTCATTAATTACTTGCGATTAAAAGCTGAATTATTGCTAGCTAAACCCCAACCAAAGCGCTTATAACCAACTACGGCAACGACGGTGAGATGTGGCGGCCATTTTGTTTGCTAGCCAGTCGTTGACGACTGTTTGCTTTGTCCGTACGAAGCTAAACCTAGCTAAAACCTAGTGCAACAGCTAGCAGCAGAGTGAATTTGTGTTGGTGATGACGACGTCCCGACGCTTGGCGGCGTTTACGTGGCTTCGCTCCGGTCAGTAGACGCAAAGGTCGGGAAACTTCATCTCGTAGACGGGCACCGACTGATGCTGCGTGTGACCCGCGGACAGCGACACCACTCCGGACGGGCTGGGGGGGGGCCTGTGGGGGGACAGCAGCTGTTAGCTAACGCGGCGCGTCACACAGGAGCCACGTGCAGGTCACCTGACCTGATGGTGAGTTCGAAGATCTGAGCCAGACGGTCGTGCAGCATGTTAGCCTGCGGAGGACACGGCAGTTTAGCGCCGCTGGTTAGCAGCTGGTTAGCAGCTGGTTAGCATCATCATCTGCTGCTACCTTGGACTCGCAGTGGGCGGCGAGCTCCTCAAACGGAGCTTTCTGGAACTTCTCCATCACCTGGCGCCGCCTCTCGCGCTCCTGCTCCTCCAGACCTGTGGTATCTGAGGACACCGGTTCTGTCAGTCACATGTCCAACCTGTCCACATGTCCTGACCTGGACCGTCTCCCTTTACCGATGGCCTTCTTCAGCGTCTCGAACGTGATCTCCTCCGCCAGCTGGGACTGCAGACAAACAAAGGTCCATGAGACCTGAAGAGGCGCCAACAGAACCGGCCAACAGAACCGGCCAACAGAACCGGCCAACAGAACCGGCCCGTAGGACGCCGTTGTAATCCTAACCTTGTCTGGAAGGCTGTTGGACAAGATGTCCACCTGAAGGGACATGGTGTCCACGAAGCTCTTCCTCCTGGTCAGACGGTCTTCATCTACAGGATGAGACGCAGATTAATAATCCGGATCTAACAAAACCAGGACTGGAGTTCCAGGACTGGACTCCCAGGACTGGACTTCCAGGACTTCCAGGTTTTCCTCATCTACAGCGACGTTTATCTTCTCCCTTAAACTGTCGGAGCTCGACGCTAATATACCGGGCTAACGAAAATGTTAGCTGACAGTTAGCTTATATACTCACCGTCACGGAGCCAATGAAGAGCAAGAAAAAGAGAAAAGGATCAGAGGTTGCGCTGCTAAGAGCTAACAGGCTGCTAACCAGCTGCCAACAGGCTGCTAACAGGTTGCTAACCAACCATTCAAGTCTAAAGAACTCCGTCTGAAAGGAACTAAAAATTCCCAGACGAATGCTAGCACTGATGCTAAGCTAACAGGGGTCTCCAGGTTGATGCTAAGCTAGCGCGGTACCTCTGGACGTCTGTTTGCATCGGTGCAGGATTTTCCCGACTGTGTACAAGACTGAGGCGGCAAGAAAAACAGACCATCAAGGTTACGTCTGTGTCCCCCAGGAGGACCCGGGTTCCTCTGAGGTTCCTCACCTGTCACCTGAGGAACGTAGGGCAGCGAGAGCTTCTCCACGTTGTATCCCGGCCCGGCCAGACATTCCGCCATGTCGGCGCTCTGGAAGTACAGCGGCTGCTCGTCCTTCTCCAGAGTTTCAGGAAGTCTGAGGACAGAAGCAAGAAAGATCGGACCTGATGGTGGAGAAGCTGTTCTCCAGGAACGTGTGGCTCAGGTGGTTCCACATTTGGGTTAGATTTAAAGTGAGGAGCATCAGCAGGAACATCTGGTCAACGGGCCTCCAGGTCGGAGGTCCTGTCCACCAAACTTACGGACACTTGTCTCTGAACACGTGTTCCGGGAGCAGATACGGCGCCATCAAGGTCCTCAGCTCGATGACCTGAGGAGAGCGAAGCGTCAGCCGGTGGGTCCAGCAGCCGCAGGAACCCAGGAACATCCCTCACCTTGCTGACGTGCTGGCAGAAGGGAGGGTTGGCGATCATCTGGCTCAGGAAGTTCAGGTACGCCGCCACCAGCGCCATGACGCCGCAGCGGTTGAACATGGGCAGGTTCTCCTCGTTAGCCAGCGTCATCTCCTGCAGGAGACCAGAGAAGACCAGGAGGGATCAGATGGTTAAAAACGTGGTTTCATCCATCGTTGTGAGCTGAGGTTGAGGAGAAGATCCACCTGTAGGGCGACGGCGAGGCGGATGAGGTCCACAATGACGTCCTCGTTGGCCAGCTCGATGGTGAGGATGGCGAGCGTGGTGAAGAGCAGCTCAAAGTTCTTGTGGACGTTGTCTTCCTCCTTACAGCCCAGGTAGATGTGGCGGTACAGCTGCTGCCCGTGCTGCAGAGAAGGTGAGAGGAACCTCAGAGAAGGTCAGAGATCAGAGGAACCTCAGAGGAGGTCAGAGGAACCTCAGAGAAGGTCAGAGATCAGAGGAACCTCAGAGAAGGTCAGAGATCAGAGGAACCTCAGAGAAGGTCAGAGGAACCTCAGAAGGTCAGAGGAACTTCAGAGAAGGTCAGAGGAACCTCAGAGTAGGTCAGAGGAACCTCAGAGGAGGTGAGAGGAACCTCAGAGGAGCTCAGAGGAACCTCAGAAGGTCAGAGGAACCTCAGAGAAGGTCAGAGGAACCTCAGAGGAGGTCAGAGGAATGTCAGAAGTTCAGAGGAATGTCAGAGAAGTTCAGAGGAACCTCAGAGGAACCTCTGAGCGCCCCTTCATCCTACCTTCTTCATGAAGGCCACATCCTGTTTGGAGATCTTCTCTCGTTTGATCTTCAGCGCTGCCACGTTGGGGATGATCCTGCAACAGACCAGCAGATGATGGAGGTCTGGACGGGGAACCATCACCACCGCGGCGCCGCAGCTCCCACCTGATGCCTCGCAGCTTGGCCCGGTTGTCATGGCGATCGATGATGTTGTGCAGGATCTCCAGCACCAGCTGTCTCAGCTCGACGTCCTCCATCAGGGAGATGGAGAAGAGCGGATCCAGGAAGGACGGAGGCAACGCCGCCACCATGGACTTGGACTTAAAGCCAGAGGTCACCTGGGGACAGAAGAGGACAAGCTAGCCCATGCTAACCTAGCATGCTAACACTAGCGAGCTAACGTGTGTGTGTGTGTGTGTGACCATGATGAGGGAGCTCAGCAGCATGGTCTGGATCCTCTTGGTCCCCTGATGTCTGCAACATCAAACACAGCAGATCTTCAGTCAGGAGTCACTTCCTGTCCGGACCACCCTGACCCAGGTCCTGGACCGACCCGATCTTGACGGTGTCCAGCGTGTGACAGGGCGTCCCGCACACAGGAACCTTCCCCATGATGAACATCATGACCTCGGCCCGTTGGTAGTCCGGCAGGTTCCCCCCGAAGAACCCTGGAGACACAGACCACAGAAGGTCAAAGGTCAGCCGGAGGGGCGGGCTCCCGTCCCCGAGCAGGAAGTGGTACCGATGGTCTGGATGATGGCGTTCTGGACCACCCGCTCCTCGCTCTCCCTGCTGCGGCCCGAGGAAACGCTGGCGGCCGAGTTCCTCCGGGAGCCGTCGCCCAGCTCCAGGTCCACGCTGATCCTCAGGTGCTTGAGCAGCGTGTTGAAGACCTCCAGCACGGTGGGGCCTGGGCACACGCACGTGCACGCGCACACACACACACACACACACTCGGTCATGTGCGCCCATCTGAAGCTAGCTACCTGATGCTAACAGTAGGGGGGCGTCTCTAGGGCTCTCAACGGTCCAACACGTCACCACGCTGATCTACAGCTGACAGGGGCGGGGCTACCGCTGTCAGGGGCGGGGCTACAGCTGACGGGGCGGGGCTACAGCTGACGGGGCGGGGCTACGACTGACGGGGGCGGGACTACAGCTGTCAGGGGCGGGGCTACAGGTGAGCAGCATACCGAGCCACAGGTGAGGAGGGCTGGAGGCCTCAGTGAAGGTGTGGCTTCCTCTGCTCTCCTGAACCATCCCTGTTCACATCACCTCGGTAAACAGAAGGACCAGGACCAGGGCCGGGGCCGGGGCCGGGGCCGGGGCCGGGGCCAGGGCCAGGGCCAGGACCAGGAACCGCCACTGCTGCTAAGGTCCTACAGAGGTGTGGAACTCACCCACGGAGCCTTTGGCGGCGATGGCCACGGTCTCCAGGAGGACCTGCACGATCCCGGCTCTGACCCGCGGCGTGTCCTTGTTGTGAGTGTCCAGGTGGTTCAGGACCTGCTGGATCACGTGGTGCGAGTGCTGAGCCTGCCACCAAGACCACAACGTGAGACCCTGACCCGTCTGACGGAGTGGGCGGGGCCGTCAGCGACCCGGTGCAGGTTTGGGCCGTACCTGGATGGAGTACATGATGATCCTGAAACAGGACACGGCGAACTCGTTGGGCTCCCACAGGTGGTGGTGGTCCAGGTGCCTGGGGGGACACACACCTGTTGAATAGCCAGCATTGTGAGGACGCATGGAGGTCAAAGGTCACGCGTGTCCTTCAAGTTCCTCCTCCTGCAGGAGGTCCACAGGTGAAGGTCCACAGGTGAAGGTTCACCTGTGGACCTTCACCTGTGGACCTTCACAGCTAACAGCCGTGACCCGCAGCAGATCCAGCTCAGGCCCAGTGTGGAGGCCGGTCCGGACCAGGACAGGGACGTGTACTCACACCAGGACGGGCCGGACGGCGTTGTTCATGTTCCCGTAGGCGGCCCGGCCCAGCAGCTCCCTGAAGCAGGTCTCCGCCAGCGTGGACGGGTTCTCCTCGCCGTCCTGACCGGCCACCAATGGCGTGCTTGGATGCACCGCCCTGCCAGAGAGAGAGATGAGTCCAGACTGGTTCATGTACAGAACCTGCTGACGGAGGACCAGCACCAGCACCAGGACCAGGACCAGGACCAGGTCTCATATTTTCTGTCCTGCGTCTCTGAGCTGAGGGACGACGTCTCGTCCACCAGGACCGATCAAATCCCAAAGTCCTCCACACGGGGGGGGGGGGGGGGGCGGAGGGACGGGGGGGACAGAGGCCAAAAATAGATTTCTGTTCACATGGAAACCACCAGAACCAGGCGGAGCAGGGACGCGAGGACGAGGAGACACAGGCGGGAAACGTCCTCTGAGGTTCCTGGGCTCAAACCCATCAGAAATGATCACGGCTCTGATCCGATCATGAGGCTGATTCGGACCTGCAGGTTCTTCTCTTCTGTTGGTCCAAACCCTAACCCTTCAGTCAGATCAGACGTGACAGAACCAGACCAGAACCCAGCCTGGGGTCAGACCCAGACCCAGACCCAGACCCCAGCCTGGCCCAGACCCAGACCCAGACCCAGACCCCAGCCTGGGGTCAGACCCAGACCCAGACCCCAGCCTGAGTCAGACCCAGACCCAGACCCCAGCCTGACCCAGACCCCAGCCTGACCCAGACCCAGACCCGACCCCCTACCTGTCCAGGTCTTCGCTGTCCTGCATGTTGAACAGCATGGAGGGGACCAGCTTGTCCATGTGCTGGGGCTCCCAGATGATGGCCTGCAGCTCGTCGTTGACCGTCTTCCTGACCACGCCCTGCAGGCCCCTGATGCCGGCCACACGGATCCTGGGGACATAGCAACAAAGCTAGGTAGCTACAGCAGAGCCAGAACCTGGGGTGGAACACGTTTCTGGGCCTCACCTGGTTCTGGTCTCCGGATCCTCGTGGGTGGAGTGGCACATGGCGCTGAACTGGGACACGAAGAAGTCGTAGCGCCGGTGGTAGGAGGGCGTGTCCTCCTCGATGTTGGCGAACTTTACAAACTGGAGAAGATGTTGCATCACCGTTAGGGTCAGAGCTCAGAACCAGAACCCAGAGCTCAGAACCAGAACTCTGGGCTTCCTGGAAATGATCATCACTATTTCCAGAATGAGCCTCAGGCCTGCAGGCCCCAGTGAGGGGAACTGGGCCGGACCGGGCCAGGCGGGTTTAAGCTGGTTCAGACTAACTAAAGAGATGAAATCGTACCGAATTGGTTCCCAGGACCTGCAGGTCCGGTTCCCTGGACTCCAGCAGCTTGGCCACCATGTGCAGGAAGCTCTCCACGAAGGGTTTGATGCTCTGGGAGTGGCAGGCCATCAGCAGCTGGTCCAGGGCCTCCATGGCGATCACCACGTACCTGCACCGGCACCACAGTCCGGGTCACACCGGCACCACCGGTCCAGCACCTGGACCGGCTCTTATGGAGCCGAGGTCAGGAGCGTGCACGTGTGAGGTCTCACCCGTAGCGGTGGCGCACCACGTCGTGGCTCAGCCTCTTGGCCAGGTACTCTCCGATCCGGTCCAGCTTCTCTGGAGCCGACACGGCGTAGAAGGTCAGCTTCTCCATGTCGGACTTACTGAGGCCGTCCTGAGGAGAGACGCGGGTTAAAGACCGGCCAGAGGTTCTGGCACCAGACCCGTCATCACCGACCCAACAGGAAGCTCCATGAACTCACCTTTGGGTCCTCGGGGAAGATGTTGTCCACCAGGCGTTTGTACCTGGGCCTTAGTGGACCACAGCAACCACAGACTCCTGCAAGCACAGCAGACAGCAGCATGAGAAGCTCCAGGAGACCAGCATCTAGGCTCCAGGAGACCACCATCTAGGCTCCAGGAGACCAGCATCTACACAGGCTCCAGGAGACCAGCATCTACAGGCTCCAGGAGACCAGCATCTACACAGGCTCCAGGAGACCAGCATCTAGGCTCCAGGAGACCAGCATCTACAGGCTCCAGGAGACCAGCATCTACAGGCTCCAGGAGACCAGCATCTAGGCTCCAGGAGACCAGCATCTAGGCTCCAGAGACCACCATCTAGGCTCCAGGAGACCAGCATCTAGGCTCCAGGAGACCACCATCTAGGCTCCAGAGACCAGCATCTACAGGCTCCAGGAGACCAGCATCTACAGGCTCCAGGAGACCAGCATCTAGGCTCCAGGAGACCAGCATCTAGGCTCCAGGAGACCACCATCTAGGCTCCAGGAGACCCCCATCTAGGCTCCAGGAGACCAGCATCTACACAGGGTCCAGGAGACCAGCATCTACACAGGGTCCGGAGACCAGCATCTACAGGCTTCAGGAGACCAGCATCTACAGGCTCCAGGAGACCAGCATCTACACAGGTCCAGGAGACCAGCATCTAGGCTCCAGGAGACCAGCATCTACAGGCTTCAGGAGACCAGCATCTACACAGGGTCCAGGAGACCAGCATCTACACAGGGTCCAGGAGACCAGCATCTACAGGCTCCAGGAGACCAGCATCTACAGGCTTCAGGAGACCAGCATCTACACAGGGTCCAGGAGACCAGCATCTAACAGGCTTCAGGAGACCAGCATCTACACAGGGTCCAGGAGACCAGCATCTACAGGCTTCAGGAGACCAGCATCTACACAGGGTCCCGGAGACCAGCATCTACAGGCTTCAGGAGACCACATCTCTACAGGCTCCAGGAGACCAGCATCTACAGGCTCCAGGAGACCATCATCTACAGGCTCCAGGAGACCAGCATCTAGGCTTTAGGAGACCAGCATCTAGGCTTCAGGAGACCAGCATCTACACAGGCTCCAGGAGACCAGCATCTACAGGCTCCAGGAGACCAAATCTACACAGGCTTCAGGAGACCAGCATCTAGGCTTCAGGAGACCAGCATCTACACAGGCTCCAGGAGACCAGCATCTACAGCTCCAGGAGACCAGCATCTAGGCTCCAGGAGACCAGCATCTAGGCTCCAGGAGACCAGCAGGGGGCACCTCTGGGTCCCACAGGCGCCAGGAGACCAGCAGGGGGCACCTCTGGGTCCCACAGGCTCCAGTCTGGTCTACAATGTTCAGACCAGTATTAGCAGGACGGATCAGGACTCAGATGGAGATCCATCACATGGATCCACTGGAGCTTCAGCAGATCCAGACGTGGAGACCTGAACCTGTAGGTGAGCGGCCTGGGCCGGGACACGGAGCCGTCGCCTCGGTAACCAGAGAACACCAACCCAACCTACCGGGACCCAGCAGTCCTGGTCTGGAGGAGGCGCCGCTGTACATGGAGACCTCGGTCCCAGGAACCTGCCTGTAGCTCCTCAGGGTAGGTACGCAGAGAGAACTGACCTCTGACCTCCCAGTCCAGCTGTGGATCCGTGTGGACTGAGGGGTCTCGCAGGCTCTGGGAACACGTCTCACTGAGCAGCCAATCAGCCGCCGGCTCCGGTCAGGTGATTCTGAGGAGGCGGCGCCGGTCTGACGGCTCAGGTTACAGAGCGCCGTGTTCTCAGGACAACCTGATCCAGCACATGACGCACAGGGGAGTCCAGAACCTTCGCTGCCTGGTCCCTACAGCAGCTGCAGAGGCTCCGCCTCTCCAGGTAGATCCTCCTCATCCAGGGATGGAGACAGAAGAGCCAGAGAGGCGTCAGGGGTCCAGGATGGACCAGGATGGACCAGCATGGACCAGCATGGACACGGCGCCCTGGGGTCCATGATGGACCAGGATGGACCAGGATGGACCAGCATGGACACGGCGCCCTGGGGGCCGAGGGACCAGGATGGAACAGCATGGACCAGGATGGACACGGTGCTGGTCCGGTCTGGCCCATCTGGTCCGGTCTGGCCCGGTCTGGTCCGCATCTCCACCCCCCACTGCTGCTGGGGGCGGCAGCTCCAACGTTACAGCGTTCTCCTCTCCACACCCACAGAACCGGCTCTGATCCAGAATGCTGGTGATGAAGATCAGCAGGAACAACAAAAGACCCAGATGAAGTTCCCCTTCTGGGGGGGGGGGGGGAGCTCCTCCAGGTGGGGCGGTGAGGGACCAGGGGAGATGTTCGGGCTGGACCTCACCTACAGGAACATCTTCTCCACCCTCAGAGCAACGACCTGGAACAGGTGGTTCTGGTGTCACCCTCAGGCTGAGAACCATCGGTTTGGAGCCAAATCAGATCTGGGCTCATTTTCACATGAAGAAGTGCTGAGGAGGTTCCTGCTGAGGAGGTTCCTGCTGAGGAGGTTCCTCTACTACTGTTCCTCCCACGCTTCGCCTGCCTCCTTCCCTCCCTCCTTCCCTCCTTCCTCACCTCCTTCCTTACCCCCCTCCTCTCTCTTTCCTTCCTCCCTCCTTCCCTCCTCCCTCCCTCCCTCCCTCCCTCCCTCCCTCCTTCCTTCCTCACCTCCCTCCTTCCCTCCTCCCTCCCTCCCTCCCTCCTTCCTCACCTCCTCCTCCCTCCTCCCTCCCTCCCTAACCCTAACCCATCGCCCCCCCCCACACTGTTCCTGGTGGCTCTCTCAGTCCCTGGAGAAGCTTCCTGTCGTTGCCCCGGCGACAGACTGATGGAGAGCGCTGCTCCCTTACTGGGTTTCTGTCCAGGCAAAGTTTGGACCTGGATGGTTCTGAGTGGGCGGAGCTTCACCGTTGGGTTTCTAGAATCTGCAGGCAGTGGTTACACAACAGTGTTGATGCTGCACACACAGCCCACAAACACTCAAAATAAAAAATCAATGATGCACCAGTCTGGGAAGATAATAACACACACACACACACACACACACACACACACACACACACACACCACACACACACACACACAGCTCCTCAGTGTGTGAGGAGAACAGGTTTTCAGGAACGACTGTTTGTGCCTGTGATGCCACCAGGGTGCAGCAGGGGGCGCTGTGGGCCGCTCACTCTGAGGGGGCGTGGTCTAAAACTCCAGGCTTTGATGCTGGGCTGGGAATGATCACTTAGCTTGTGAGGCTACGGGTCAGTACGGGTCAGTACGGGTCAGTACGGGTCAATACGGGTCAGTACAGGTCAGTACGGGTCAGTACGGGTCACTACAGGTCACTACGGGTCAGTACAGGGTCACAGGCTGCGTGTCTTTGATCCTGGACTGAGTACTGATCCACTCTGTCCCAACAAACTCACCAGAGAGGAAGCAGAGATGGATCCTGGCCAGAATGACCCTGAAGGTCACAGCAGGGACCTGAAGGTCAGACGCATCTTCTCACCTCAGTGATGTCACAGCCTCTGAACTAATCAGCAGCCAGATGAGCATGTCAGTCACATGACCCCCGTCTGCCTGGAGGAGCCTGCTGGGTCACCTGATCACAGGTGAACTTCCCAGGGCCACCAGCAGGGGGCGCTGCAGCCTGCTGGGGTCAGATGTTGATCAACAGCAGCATCTGACAGGAGCAGAAGAAGAAGCAGCTCCACACACCTCTGTGTCCTGCTAACGTGGCTAATGCTAATCCACTGTCTTTATGCTCCGCCTCCTCGGCTTCATCACAGCACTTCCTGCTGCAGCAGCGTGTCACATGACCTGTCAGGTCAGGTGATCGATGCCGTTGCTCATCGTCTGACCTTCTTGTCCTCTGGCAGGAGGACACGTGTCACCACTGCAAACATCTGTCCGTCAGCACGTACGTGCACGCCCCTAATTTAGCCTGAAAGTCAACAGACGGCCAGCAGGACGAGCACGCACACACACACACCACACTCACACACACACACACACACACACACACACACACACACACTCACGCACACACACACACACTGGGAGGGGGGTCTCCAGGAGCTGAGTGCTGGTCTAGTCTGGTCTGGTCTAGTCTAGTCTAGTCTGGTCTAGTCTAGTCTAGTCTAGTCTAGTCTAGTCTAGTCTAGTCTGGTCTGGTCTGGTCTGGTCTGGTCTGGGCTGGTCTGGGTTGGTCTGGGTTGGTCTGGGTTGGTCTGGGTTGGTCTGGTCTGGTCTAGTCTAGTCTGGTCTGGTCTGGTCTAGTCTAGTCTAGTCTGGTCTGGTCTGGTCTGGTCTGGTCTAGTCTAGTCTGGTCTGGTCTGGTCTGGTCTGGTCTGGTCTGGGTTTGAGGGGGCTCACACGTTGAGGGGTGCTGAGGGACTGGGTTCCTGGAGGAACCCTGCTCTGGGTCCAGGCCGCCCCCCGAGGCCGCCCCCACCTGTGTGATGTGGACCTTATTAAATCGGGACCAAAGCTTCAAAGAGCGGCGGATAAAAGCGGCGCCAAGACGCAGGAACAGGCAGAGGCGCCTTTCAAGTTATTTTTAGACACAAATCCTCCTTTGCAGAACAAACCTTCACCGACGCAGAAACATCACACAACAGGGAGGGAGGAACCCACCGGTTCTGATCCGCTTTGGTTCTGCCTGCGTCTGTTCCACCCAGAGCACTGATGCATGCTGGGAAGTCTGAACACAAAGACTGGACCCATGCAGATTTAGACAGTGACGCATTTTCACTTCTGAGACACCAGACAGGAACTAAAGACAGGAACTAAAGACAGGAACTAAAGAGAGGATCTAAAGAGAGGAGCTAAAGAGAGGATCTAAAGAGAGGAGCTAAAGACAGGAACTAAAGAGAGGAGCTAAAGACAGGAACTAAGAGAGGAGCTAAAGACAGGAACTAAAGAGAGGAGCTAAAGACAGAACTAAAGAGAGGAGCTAAAGACAGGAACTAAAGAGAGGAGCACACACTAACACTCTCTCACACTCACTCACTCACACTCACTCACACTCACACACACACTCACTCACACTCTCATACACACTCTCACACACACTCTGTCACTCACTCACACACTCACACACACTCTCACTCACACGCTCTCACTCACACACTCTCACTCACACTCACTCACACCCTCTCACACTCTCTCACTCACACACTCTCACTCACACTCACTCACACCCTCTCACACACTCTCACTCTCACACACACTCTGTCACTCACACACTCTCACACACACACACTCTCACACTCTCACACACACACTCTCTCACTCTCACACACACTCTGTCACTCACACACTCTCACACACACACTCTCACACACACTCTCACACACACACTCTCACACTCTCACACACACCCTGTCCAGCCTTCGGCTCCATCAGATGATGTTGAGGGCATCACATTAGCACTAATGTAATCAAGCCTCCACCACTGGGAGTAATTACAGCTGAGTGCTTGGAGCTGGCAGACACCTCCCACAGAGCTGCGAGCGTTCAGCGGTCCAGACGCCACCCAGGCTCCGGTCTGAGGGGGAGCCTGGGTCTGTGTCTGTCTGTGGTCCAGCAGCCCCCCCGCTCACCTGCCACGGCAGCTGCTGCCACGGCAGCGGCCACCGGGGGCACCGTCGCTCAGAGGTGGAGGTCAGGACGGCGCCTTCACACCAGGACGACCCCAGACAGCACAAGGTCACGCAGCTACAGAGGCTGGTTCTGATCCGAGGACTGACGCAAAGGAGGAGGAAGAAAACCGGGTCAAGACAGAACAGAACCAACACTGGAAGAACCTCCTCACTGCTCCACATCCACTCCTCCACCTCCGCTTCTGCAGGGTCAACCTCTTGTTGCCCTACGTCACTTCCTGCCTTTGGGTCACTTCCTGTCTTTGGTTCACTTCCTGCCTTTGGTTCCCTTCCTGTCTTTTGGTCACTTCCTGCCTTTGGGTCACTTCCTGTCTTTGGTTCACTTCCTGTCTTTGGTTCACTTCCTGTCTTCGGTTCACTTCCTGTCTTTTGGTCACTTCCTGTCTTTTGGTCACTTCCTGTCTTTTGGTCACTTCCTGTCTTTGGTTCACTTCCTGCCTTTGGTTCCCTTCCTGTCTTTTGGTCACTTCCTGCCTTTGGGTCAATTCCTGTCTTTGGTTCACTTCCTGTCTTTTGGTCACTTCCTGTATTTTGGTCACTTCCTGTCTTTGGTTCACTTCCTGCCTTTGGTTCCCTTCCTGTCTTTTGGTCACTTCCTGTCTTTTGGTCACTTCCTGTCTTTTGGTCACTTCCTGTCTTTGGTTCACTTCCTGTCTTTTGGTCACTTCCTGTATTTGGTCACTTCCTGTCTCTGGGTCCCCCCCCACCCTGTGTAGTGCACTCAGTAGTGTGCATGCCATTTAGAATGCTTAGTGTGCATCGCTGTAGCCTATGTTGTGCACTCAATGTATCCCACAATGCAGTGCGAAAAGTCGTGTACAACCGATGCACCCTAACCTGCTAATATGTCCCATCAGCCTTTGCGGCATCACGTGACCACTTGTTAATGGCTGGTGAACCACAGAGATGTCAGACAAATGTAAGTATTGTCTTCTTTCACTTTAGCTTCCTGTGACGTATCTGTGACGTACTGCTGCTTCCTGTGACGTATCTGTGACGTACTGCTGCTTCCTGTGACGTACTGGTGATCCATCCAGGTCCTGCCGGAGTGTCGTCAGCTTGTCCAGCAAATATAATTGGACATTATTTCAGGTACTTGATAGAGAGCCGATAAAGATGTTGCTGACTGTGGAGCCACAGTAGGAGGCAGCTGCCTCTAGACCCCAGCCTCCAGACCCCTGCCTCCAGACCCCAGCCTCCAGACCCCTGCCTCCAGACCCCAACCTCCAGACCCCTGCCTCCAGACCCCTGCCTCCAGACCCCAGCCTCCAGACCCCAGCCTCCAGACCCCTGCCTCCAGACCCCAGCCTCCAGACCCCAGCCTCTAGACCCCAGCCTCCAGACCCCAGCCTCCAGACCCCTGCCTCCAGACCCCAGCCTCCAGACCCCTGCCTCCAGACCCCAGCCTCCAGACCCCAGCCTCTAGACCCCTGCCTCTAGACCCCTGCCTCCAGACCCCAGCCTCTAGACCCCAGCCTCTAGACCCCAGCCTCCAGACCCCAGCCTCCAGACCCCTGCCTCTAGACCCCAGCCTCCAGACCCCAGCCTCCAGACCCCTGCCTCTAGACCCCTGCCTCCAGACCCCAGCCTCTAGACCCCAGCCTCTAGACCCCAGCCTCCAGACCCCAGCCTCCAGACCCCTGCCTCTAGACCCCAGCCTCCAGACCCCAGCCTCCAGACCCCTGCCTCTAGACCCCTGCCTCTAGACCCCAGCCTCCAGACCCCTGCCTCTAGACCCCTGCCTCCAGACCCCAGCCTCTAGACCCCAGCCTCTAGACCCCAGCCTCCATACCCCAGCCTCCAGACCCCAGCCTCCAGACCCCTGCCTCCAGACCCCAGCCTCTAGACCCCAGCCTCTAGACCCCAGCCTCCAGACCCCAGCCTCCAGACCCCAGCCTCCAGACCCCTGCCTCTAGACCCCAGCCTCTAGACCCCAGCCTCCAGACCCCTGCCTCTAGACCCCTGCCTCCAGACCCCTGCCTCCAGACCCCTGCCTCTAGACCCCAGCCTCTAGACCCCTGCCTCTAGACCCCTGCCTCCAGACCCCAGCCTCTAGACCCCTGCCTCCAGACCCCTGCCTCCAGACCCCAGCCTCCAGACCCCTGCCTTGGTCAGATTCACTTCCTGCCTATGGTTCACCTCCTGTCTTTGGTTCACTTCCTGTCTTTGGTCCACTTCCTGTCGTTGGTCCACTTCCTGTCATTGGTCCACTTCCTGTCTTTGGTCCACTTCCTGTCGTTGGTCCACTTCCTGTCGTTGGTCCACTTCCTGTCTTTGGTCCACTTCCTGTCTTTGGTCCACTTCCTGTCGTTGGTCCACTTCCTGTCGTTGGTCCACCATATAGTCCGTTTGCATTCACACAGGTGACCTGTTCACCTGTGGCTCTTATGAATGTGGCAGAAACGCCACGGAGGCGTTTTTATTTTTAAACCTCATCTTCACTGATGGACATAAAGTCTGAACGGCTGCAGGTTTCTGTTGCTGAGTGTCTCAACGCACAGATTAATTCATCCTTTAATGCCCCAGAACTTCAGCTCCTAATGTCAAAACTTAAAGAAGAGGATCCCAAATTGGTCCTTAAAACAGGAACTTGTGCGCAGCAGAAACTATCAAACTCATCTTTCATGTGATCAACATAAATGTACATTAAACCTGATGGTGAATCAGGCAGGACTCCCCAAAAACTGCATGTTCGGAACATCAAACCTCCAATAATCTCAGATCAAAGAACGTGAGCCAGTAAACACGCACGCACGCACACGCACACGCACGGATCTTACCCGCGGGCATCCTGGTGCTAAAGTACCGCAGTCCCTCCGCACGCTGCGCGCTGATTGGCTGGAGGCGACGCTAGTTAGCCTCCATGTAGCTTCTGCTGCTCGCTGCCTTCACCTGGATGTCGACTCCGTCACACCGAATCACCTGGTCACGACGTCACGCGACACTGTGACCGACCGCCGTGACCCTGAGCCCGGACCTCCGAAGCCCCGCTGACGCGCTAACTGCGCCCGCAGAGACGCTGCCGAGCCCCGCCGTCGGTGGCTCCGTCTGTCCGGACGAATTAGCCGCGGAAGCTAACGGGAGAGTCGGCGCGTCGGTGAGCGACGACGGCGCGCGGTGGACCGGAAACAGCAACAGTGTGTTCAGGGACCGACATACCTGTCGGAAAACACGACTTCGCCAGAGCAACTCCCACAGTCAACTTCTCTGCTTCCTGCTCACACACACGGAAGTGTGTGTGCGCGTGTGGGTGTGTGCGCGCGTGGGTGTGTGAGTGTGTGTGTGTGTGAGTGTGTGGGTGTGTGAGTGTGTGCGCGTGTGGGTGTGTGAGTGTGTGTGTGTGAGTGTGTGTGTGTTAGGACAACATTATTGTTCTTATTACAAGTTCTTTACCATGATTAAGCCTCTTGATATTCAGCAGAATCAATTATCAAACATATTGATAATTATCAAACATATTGATGATATTCACCTTGATCTTATAACAACAATAAAAAGACAAACCGAGCTGTTTATTTCTTATTGTCAGTTGTTACATTTGTGAATCACCTGTCCAGGTCAACATAAATAAACAGTTATTTACAATAATGTCTGGTTGTGTACGTTTGAATTTATGCTTCCTGTGAGGTCCAACAGATGCTAATCAGAGCTAAATATAGCCTGTTAGCATCCGAATGTGTGTGAAAGTGTGCTACTTGTGCTCTTTAAGCTCTTTAGGACCTTTTTCCAGCCCCACCAAAAGACTTAGAGGTGATTAAAGGATTTGTACGCG